>NC_016091.4:22418195-22525383 GCF_000004515.6 Glycine max | reverse complement strand
TGGCGTATGCTTCACGTCAATTACGTCCTCATGAAGTTAACTATCCGACTCATGACTTGGAACTAGCAGCGGTGGTCTTTGCCTTAAAGATTTGGAGGCATTATTTGTACGGTACTCGTTTTGAAGTTTTCAGTGATCACAAGAGTCTCAAATACTTGTTCGATCAGAAGGAACTCAATATGAGACAACGAAGATGGATGGAGTTCCTCAAGGATTATGATTTTGAACTTTCCTACCATCCAGGAAAGGCTAATGTAGTAGCCGATGCGCTAAGCCAGAAATCCTTACATGTTGCGACTATGATGAGTTTGGAGCAGAGATTGATAGAGGAGTTCCGAGATTTGAATCTAGCAATTGAGGTGCGACCCAAGAGCTTATTTGTGGGAGCATTGCAGATCACCAATGAATTTGTAGATCACATACGCGAGGCTCAAGGGGATGACCCGTTTTTGCAAGGCAGGGTGTTAGAAATAATGGGGGATAAGGGTGTGGAGTTTGAGAAGGATACAACCGGGTTAATTAGATTCAAGGGGAGGATATGTGTGCCATCTCTAGATGATTTGAAAGTTAAGATTTTGGAGGAAGCGCATAAAAGTCGTCTTAGTTTCCATCCTGGAATGACTAAGATGTACCAAGATTTGAAGAGAAGTTTTTGGTGGCATGGCATGAAGAAAGATGTAGCCGAATATGTAGCAAGATGTTTGACATGTCAAAAGGCTAAGGTTGAGCACCAACGACCATCGGGAGAATTGAAGCCATTGGAGATTCCGGAATGGAAATGGGAGAGCATATCTATGAATTTTGTATCTAGTTTACCCAAGACTAGTCGTGGGCATGATGCCGTGTGGGTCATAGTAGATCGACTCACCAAATCTGCTCATTTTATTCCGGTGAATATGAAGTATAGAATGGAAAAGCTAGTGGAGTTGTACATCAAGGAAGTAATAAGGTTGCATGGAATTCCTTCTAGTATTGTATCTGACAGGGATCCGAGGTTCACTTCGCGATTTTGGACAAGTCTACATGAAGCCTTGGGGACAAAGCTGAGGCTTAGTTCAGCTTATCATCCTCAAACAGATGGTCAGACTGAACGAACCATTCAGACTCTAGAGGATCTACTTCGGGCGTGTATTATAGAGCAACACGGTAGCTGGATGGATTGTTTGCCATTGATTGAGTTTACTTACAACAATAGCTACCAAGCCAGTATTGGTATGGCTCCTTTTGAAGCTCTATATGGACGAAAGTGCAAAACTCCTATTTGTTGGTATGATGATGGAGAAGCGGTACTTCTTGGACCTGAAATGCTACAACAGATTAACGAACAAGTGAAGTTGATTCGAGAGAAGATAAAAGCATCTCAGGATAGGCAGAAGAGCTATTATGATAGAAGGAGGAAACCACTAGATTTTCAGGAAGGAGAGCATGTGTTTTTGAAGGTTTCTCCCGTAACCAGGGTCGGAAGAGCTCTCAAGGCTAGGAAGTTGACACCCAAGTATCTAGGTCCATATCAGATTTTGAAGAAGATTGGGCCTGTAGCTTATCATATCGCCTTACCTCCGAGTTTATCGAATTTGCACCCTGTGTTCCATGTCTCTCAACTGAGACGATACAACCCGGATCCATCACATATTCTTGCAGTGGACGAGGTACAGGTGAAGGATAACCTCACCTATAAAGCACAACCTCAGAAGATCACTGACCGAAGAATGAAGTCGTTGAGAGGAAAGGAGATCGCATTGGTGAAGGTGCAATGGGGAGCCGATGAGGGTGATTCTACATGGGAGTTGGAAGTTAGGATGAGAGAATTGTACCCAAGTTTGTTCATAGAGTAGTTAATTTCGGGGACGAAATTCCTAAAAGGGTGGGAGTATTGTAACATCCTGGAAATTTCTACCCGGAGTTTACGGAAACGATGTACTTTGAATGATTATATATATATATATATATATATAAGTATTGTTCCGTGTATATGTATAGATATGTTCTTGGTAGAAATAGGAATAGTGGGGGCAAGATATGCGGGCTGGACTAATTAAGGGAGAGAAATCCATAACTGGGAGGTTATGGGTTAATTCTTAATTAATTAGTTAAAAATCATCGTTTTGCGTGCGACTTAGAATTTAACGAAACCAACCTCTAAACCACGCTCGGGGTTTCATTCTGAGCGTTTTGATATATATATATTGCTTGCTTTCGAAAACTGGCCCCGGCGGACGCAGAGAAACGCGAGAAACTGGAATCAGAGAAACAACACGCAAACCGAGGCAGGATTTTAGCGTTTCAAAGGTCAGATTTTTCTCACTTTTGTGACTGAGTATGGGTCACAGTCAAAAAGAGAAAGTGGGCCCTTTTTGCTCCAATCAAATAGGGACATGTGGCAGAGCTTGAATAAAAATATAAAAAAAAAAAGAGGAAAACCTTTTATTTAAAACCAAAAAGCTTTTCTCTCTCTTCACTCAGCCCTCACTTTTTTTTCAGACAGCTTTCTCTCTCCCTCACGTTGCCTTTCTTCCTCCCTCATTCTCCATTAAAGCTCCATACAAAGCTTCAACCTTTAGTGCCCGTTTCTGCCCCAAATCGTGAAAGGAGAGCATTTTTGGAGTCGTGAAGTGCGTGGCTACGAGTGGGACTTCGAAAATTCAGGTTTGGGTGGACTTCTTTCTCTCTTAAATTTCGTGGGTATGGGGTTTTGGGAGATATGATGGGTGGTTTTGTTAGTTTTCTGCTGTGTGATGATTATTTGTGAAGACATTTGCTGAAAAATTGTTGAAATTGCCATGTTTGGATGAGTTAAACATACCCATTCTGTTTTAGGGTCTTGTGATGATGTTTGTGATGTTGTAGGCTGAAAAATTGCTGATGGAAAACTGTTAGAGATGAAGGGTAGAACTAACCTAGGGTTAGAAAGTGAGAATGTGATGTTATGAGTGGAAAAAGAGTGAGACTTTGAGAGTTGGAAGGCTAAGTCTGAATTCTGTGGTAAATGGAGGTTAAAGTGAGTTAATGCTAGCTTGAAATGTCATTTAGGACATGTGAGAAAGGTTAGGCTGAGCTAGAGAGAAAAACAAATGACCAAAGTGAACCAAGAGCCATTTCTAGGGCAAAATTGGGTGTTGAAGAGTCAAATTTTGATTTGGTGGAATTTTTGGTGTAAATTCAGTTTGAGCAAGTTTAGATTGATGTTATGGACTTGTGTGAGGTGAGAGTTTGCTTCAAATTTATCTCATTCTAAATTTCACCTTTCAAACCTAGAAAAGCCATTGAATTGAGGGGTTTTGGACACCTAGATTTTGTGTGGCTGTGGTTTGAAGCTTGGCTTTGGTTTAGACATGTTTGATACATGATTTGGGACTTGTAGGATTTGCTTTGAGCAAGATTGGATGAGGGGAAGTGTGATTTTCGAAATCTGCACTTATGCAGAATTTTGCTGTCAAATAGGTGCAGCAGGATTTTAGCTTGGTGTAGAAAATGCTTGTGTGTGGTTGGCTGTGGAAAGAGTAGTACAGAATGAGTCCTGGATGTTTGCTAGTAGATCCCAACGGTCACAATGTAGGCTTATACACTATAGACTTCCAGTAAAATTTTGGAGTCGATCCAACGGTTAACGAATTGGATCAAAGGAATTGTTACTGTGGTCTTTAAGTGAGAAAAGCTGTGATTTTGGTTGATGTGTTGAGCAGAGTTCTCTGCCTTTGCTCTGTTTTGCTTGGCTGTGATAGCTTGTGCTGTTTGAATGTTGTTTTGCTTGGATGTTGTGGAAGCTTGGGAGGATTGATGGGGACCCGGTGTTGAGAGAAACGAGGATATGGGCTACGTGGGAGTACGTGAGCTCAGTTGGAGGTGGGCAACAGGGGATGGTGGGTTTATGCGCGCATTGTGGATGTGGAAAACTTGTTGTGCACCATCGCCCGACCACCACCTAGTACCACATGTGATGGGTACCCCATAATCCTACAAGCTTGAGATGAGGAAGTGTTGAAGGGTGAAACTTCCTGCTTTTATTGTTGACCACAGAGTGGTACCTGGAGATATGTCGCGGGGGTCAGGAGACCTTGGGGACGTCAGGTGGGGTGCTATTGCCCAAAACCAAGCTTGACCAATCCCGACCCAACCCGGGCATAGTCGGTCAGTGAGAACCTGTGATGTACCTAAACAGGCGAGCTCCTGGCAGTCAACAGATAAAAGGAAAACAAGACCACAAAGCAAGGAGGCTTGTGGTAGCTGGCCAGCTGTGAATTTTGTGTGATATGTGGAGTATGGTCTCTGGTAATCGATTACCAAGGGTGGGTAATCGATTACAAGGCTTAAAAATGAAGACAGGGGGCTAAGATGGTCTCTGGTAATCGATTACCAAGGGATGTAATCGATTACCAGGCTTGAAAACGAGGTCAGGAAGCTAAGGAAGCCTCTGGTAATCGATTACCAAGGGGTGTAATCGATTACCAGGCTTAAAAAGGGAACTGGGAGTTGATGGAAGCCTCTGGTAATCGATTACCAGCCTGTGTAATCGATTACACAGAGGAATGGGTCACTGGTAATCGATTACCAGGCATGTGTAATCGATTACACAGTGTATTATTGCATATTTCATGTCCTGAGGCTGTGTAATTCAAGTTTAGCCTCTGGTAATCGATTACCAAGGCTGTGTAATCGATTACCAGAGATGGAAAGCCTTAAAATACCCCTTTTACTTGCATGTAGTGGTTATGAGACAAATTGTGTGCAGCGCAGTTAGATTCTTGTGAAAGAGTCTACCCCTCTCTTTTCTTTCTTGTAGATCGTGATGGCGGCGCAGCTAATCCGTGATCGAGTAGAGATGGAGTGCCTAGAGGGAACTTGGGAGACCCTCGAAGGCAACACGAGGTGCCGATTTCGGGGCACCATTCGGTTCACGGCTACTTCTTTGGTGCATCCAGATGAACCTGCACGGACGCTTCAGTGCACGGTGGAGTGGACAGTTCCATGGAATAGTTCTATATATTTTTGAGGGTGGGTGTATCTAGGACTGACTGTTAGGTTTACTCTTTTGTTTTTGTATGGGTAGACCTGATGTATAGGAATTTGATGATTGTATACATGTGGCTGAAGCCACCACTATGGACACCTTTGCTCTGGATGACACTATATATTTTGTAAAACTCCCATATTTTGGACAGCTTTAAATGATGATTGCATTTATGATCGATCTTGTTATTTGAAAAGAAAGCATTAACAACTTTATTTGTAAAAGAATTTACCGACTGTACTTTATCCTTTTATTTTCACGTGACGACCTAAACTAATGGCTGGTATATTCTTCCTTTTGAAACAGCAAAATAATTTAGAGAATTATGAGCGGTAAGAAAGAAATGACTCCGAGTAGAGTTGTGAACTGGCCATTCAGGACTTTATAGTGAGGATTTTCCTTCTAAACCTAGTTATGGTGAAAAGAGAAAGAAATGAAAAAGAAAACGAAGAAAAAAAAATTATCATGGTTTTTGTTATTTAAATTATTACTATTAAACCAGTCATTAATTTAGGGACGCCACAACCCTCATCTGGGATACAACCGAGCGGCTTACCCTTATGGATTGCCGCCCAACTACTCACCACCCGTCCTGCAAGACGATGCGGGCCATCTTGCTTCTCCCTTCCTTGAAAGAGAACCTCCTCAACAGCCCGACGAGGTCCACAAAGACCCTCAAGACTATGCTCGAAGGGATGTCGAGTTCTATCCCCCGATCCCCGAAGGGCCGGCACCCAGCATGTTGCCTCAGCCCAACATCACGACACAACCAATAGTTTTAGGACCGCCCCCGGCAACTGAAGAAAGGAGGAAGCTCGATCTCCTCGAGGAAAGATTGAGAGCCGTGGAAGGATTTGGGGACTATCCGTTCACAGACATGACGGATCTTTGCTTAGTACCCGATGTTGTTATCCCCCCGAAGTTCAAAGTGCTGGACTTCGACAAGTATAAAGGGACGACTTGTCCCAAAAACCATCTCAAGATGTACTGTCGCAAGATGGGCGCACATTCTAAGGATGAGAAGCTATTAATACACTTCTTTCAAGATAGCTTGGCCGGAGCCGCGGTAGTTTGGTACACTAATTTGGAAGCTTCCCGTATCCGTACTTGGAAGGATCTGATTACTGCCTTCCTAAGGCAATATCAGTACAATTCCGATATGGCTCCCGATCGCACTCAACTGCAGAATATGTTCAAGAAAGAGGGCGAAACCTTTAAAGAATACGCGCAGCGGTGGAGAGACCTGGCGGCACAAGTTGCTCCTCCCATGGTTGAGAGAGAGATGATCACCATGATGGTAGACACTCTGCCAGTGTTCTACTATGAGAAGCTAGTAGGTTACATGCCGTCCAGCTTCGTGGACCTAGTATTCGCCGGGGAAAGAATCGAGGTAGGTTTGAAAAGAGGAAAGTTCGATTACGTTTCCTCCACGAGTGCGAATGCCAAAAGAATCGGGGCAACAGGGGTTCAAAGGAAGGAAGGAGATGCCCATGCCGTCTCTTCAACGCCCGCGTGGATCAAACCCCCGCAGACACCTCATGGTACCCATCAGTACGCGCAACATCACCCGAGCTTCTCGGCTCATACCGGGAACGCCTCTAGTTCAGCACTCGTGCAGCCTAAGGCACCCACTCAGAGGGAAGCTCCCCAAGTTCCAACTCCGAACACGACTCGCCCGGCCGGTAATTCCAACGCGACAAGGAACTTCCCTCCGAGGCCATTTCAAGAATTCACCCCACTCCCAATGACGTACGAAGACCTCTTGCCGTCCCTCATCGCCAACCATTTGGTCGTGGTAACTCCCGGAAAGGTCCTCCAACCCCCTTTCCCAAAGTGGTATGACCCTAATGCAACTTGCAAGTACCATGGGGGTGTCCCGGGGCATTCCGTTGAAAAATGCTTGGCCCTTAAATACAAGGTCCAACATTTGGTGGATGCTGGATGGCTGACCTTCCAAAAGGATCGGCCCAATGTGAGAACCAATCTGCTCGCCAATCATGGAGGGGGAGCAGTTAACGTCGTTGAGTCCGATAGGCCGCGCAGGTCTAAACCTTTAAAAGATGTAGCAACCCCTAGGAGGTTTATCTTTGAGGCCCTACAAAAGGGAGGTGTGATTCCCCATAGTGGGTGTAAGGAGGATTCCTGTTTGCTGCATTCCGGTGAGCTGCATGACATGGAAACGTGTTTGGGAGTAGAGGAATTGTTACAGCGGATGATAGATCAAGGTCGATTGGAAGTTGGCAGTGAAGGAAGAGAAGAGCAGCATATATGCATGCAGTCCACGGATGGGAGCAGTGTTGCGAAGCCCAAACACTTGGTGATATACTTCACTAAGGGCACAGCTTCGCAAAAGCCCGGACACCCCTTAGCAGCTAAACCTGTTCCTTTCCCGTACCAAAATAGCCACATAGTCCCATGGAGATATGCACCTCCGAGGGGGAAGGAAGAAGAAGCCACCGACGTCAGCTTGTTGTCGGCTAAGGTAACAAATATCACGGGACTGAGCGGTGTGACCCGTAGCGGTCGTGTGTTTGCGCCTCCGGACCTACCAGTCCAACCCGCGAACGTCAAGGGGAAAGGAAAAGTGGTGGAGGAACAAGATGGTGAAGCGCCCCACGCTTCGAATAAAGATATTCCGGCGAAAGGTCTTCTGGAGAAAAAGGATGGTAAAAAGGAGGTGTCGCTAGAGGAAGCCAGCGAGTTCCTCCGTATAATTCAGCAGAGCGAATTCAAGGTTATTGAACAACTCAACAAAACTCCGGCCAGGGTCTCGCTGTTGGAGTTACTCATGAGCTCCGAGCCTCATCGGGCTCTGCTAGTAAAAGTTCTGAACGAGGCCCATGTGGCCCAAGACATCTCGGTAGAAGGTTTCGGAGGGCTGGTCAATAATATCACTGCCAACATCTATCTTGCCTTCGCCGAAGAAGAAATCCCCGCCGAGGGGAGAGGGCATAATAAAGCTTTGCACGTGTCAGTCAAGTGTATGGACCATATCGTAGCCAAAGTGCTCATCGATAATGGTTCCAGTTTAAACGTGATGCCTAAAAGCACTTTGGAGAAATTACCATTCAATGCTTCCCACTTAAAGCCAAGTTCAATGGTGGTTCGGGCCTTCGACGGCACTCGCCGAGAGGTTAGGGGAGAGATCGATCTCCCAGTACAGATAGGCCCTCACACCTGTCAAGTCACCTTCCAAATAATGGATATTAACCCCCCCTACAGCTGTCTGTTGGGGCGCCCGTGGATCCACTCAGTGGGAGTTGTTCCCTCTACACTCCACCAAAAGTTGAAATTCGTAGTGGAGGGGCATTTGGTCATCGTGTCAGGCGAGGAAGACATCTTGGTGAGCTGTCCGTCCTCAATGCCTTATGTGGAGGCCGCAGAGGAGTCATTAGAAACCGCTTTCCAGTCTTTTGAGGTGGTAAGCATTTCCTCCGTGGACTCCTTCTCTGGGCAAGCTTGCCTGTCCGATGCAGCAGTAATGATGGCCCGAGTTATGTTGGGGAACGGTTACGAACCCGGAATGGGTTTAGGCAAAGACAACGGCGGCATAACTAGCTTGATAAATGCCAAAGGAAATCGTGGGAAGTATGGTTTAGGCTATAAACCCCCTCAGGTGGATATAAAGAGAAGCATCGCGGGAAGAAAGAGCGGTGGTCAAAACTCGCGGTTGAGACAAGAAAGTGAAGGAAGCCCGCCCTGCCACATAAGCAGAAGCTTTATAAGCGCAGGCCTGGGAGACGAAGGTCAAGTGGTCGCGATATACGAAGATGATGTTCCGAGTACATTGGATTTGGTACGACCATGCCCTCCTGATTTCCAGCTAGGAAATTGGCGAGTGGAGGAACGCCCCGGCATTTACGCAACGAGCATAATGTAAACCTTTACGGTTTTAAAAGCTCTATAGTTGGGCCTAGGCTTTAGAGTTTTTCCTTTTGTTAAGGCTTTGTGTCTTTTGTTTTTGAATTTATAATACAAGGACCTTTCTTCATCTGTTCCTACGTCTCTACCCATTCTCATCCATTTGCATGTTTACTTCTTTATTTCTGAAACGGCAGATCCGATGACGAGTCCCCCGAAGGTACTAATACCTGGGACCCGTCTATCAACCTCGAGCAAGAAACGAATCAAACGGAAGATGAAGGAAACAAGGATGTGGGACTTCCCCCAGAATTAGAAAGAATGGTCTCCCATGAGGACCAAGAAATGGGGCCTCATCAAGAAGAAACAGAACTAGTAGACTTGGGAATTGGCAGTGGAAAAAGGGAAGTAAAGATAGGCACAGGTATTACCGCACCTATCCGTAAAGAATTAATAATCTTGCTAAGAGACTACGAAGATATCTTTGCTTGGTCATACCAAGATATGCCCGGTTTGAGTTCTGACATTGTACAGCACCGATTACCTCTAAATCCCGAGTGTTCCCCGGTAAAGCAGAAACTGAGATGGATGAAGCCCGAAACATTCTTGAAGATAAAAGAAGAAGTAAAGAAGCAATTTGACGCTGGTTTTCTGGCCGTCGCACGGTATCCAAAATGGGTTGCCAACATCGTACCGGTCCCTAAGAAAGATGGGAAAGTACGAATGTGTGTGGATTATCGGGACCTAAATCGGGCCAGTCCCAAGGACAATTTTCCTTTACCACACATCGATATCCTCGTAGATAACACGGCCAATTTCGCTTTATTTTCCTTCATGGACGGTTTCTCCGGTTACAATCAGATAAAGATGGCGCCAGAGGATATGGAAAAGACTACTTTTGTCACCCTGTGGGGGACGTTCTGTTACAAGGTGATGTCCTTTGGGCTCAAGAATGCCGGGGCAACTTATCAACGGGCCATGGTAGCCTTGTTCCATGATATGATGCATCAAGAGATCGAGGTCTACGTGGACGACATAATTGCTAAATCTAAATCCGAGGAAGAACACCTTGTCAACCTGCGGAAGTTGTTTGAAAGGCTTAAGAAATATCAATTAAGGTTGAACCCCGCCAAGTGTACCTTTGGGGTCAAATCAGGGAAATTGCTTGGTTTCATTGTAAGTCAGAAAGGGATAGAGGTAGACCCCGAAAAGGTGAAGGCTATCCTTGAGATGCCGGAACCACGTACTGAGAGGCAAGTCCGAGGCTTCCTAGGACGCTTGAATTATATTGCCAGATTCATATCGCAGCTCACCGCCATTTGTGAGCCGTTGTTCAAGCTTTTACGCAAAAACCAAACGGATCGCTGGAATGAGGATTGCCAAGAGGCTTTTGGAAGGATCAAGAAGTGTCTTATGAATCCCCCTGTGCTTATGCCACCAGTACCTGGAAGGCCTCTCATCTTGTACATGACAATCTTAGATGAGTCAATGGGATGTATGCTGGGGCAACATGACGAATCCGGAAAGAAAGAGCGTGTTGTTTACTACCTAAGTAAGAAGTTCACGACCTGTGAAATGAACTACTCCTTGCTCAAAAGAACGTGTTGTGCTTTAGTATGGGCATCCCATCGCCTAAGGCAGTAAATGCTGAGCCATACTACCTGGTTGATATCCAAGATGGACCCGATTAAGTACATCTTTGAAAAGCCAGCTCTCACGGGACGAATCGCCCGGTGGCAAGTCCTGCTATCCGAGTTTGACATAGTCTACGTCACCCAAAAGGCTATAAAAGGAAGCGCCTTAGCAGATTATTTGGCTCAACAGCCTCTTAACGACTATCAGCCCATGCATCCTGAATTCCCGGATGAGGACATCATGGCCTTATTTGAGGAAAAATTGGACGAAGATCGGGACAAATGGACCGTATGGTTTGACGGAGCGTCAAACATTCTAGGCCATGGCGTTGGGGCCGTATTGGTCTCTCCGGACAATCAATGTGTACTTTTCACAGCCAGGCTAGGATTCGACTGCACCAACAACATGGCCGAATATGAAGCATGTGCCTTGGCCGTCCAGGCAGCGATTGACTCCAATGTCAAACTACTCAAGGTGTACGGCGACTCAGCGTTGGTAATCCATCAGCTGAGAGGGGAATGGGAAACTAGAGATCCCAAGCTAATACCCTACAAAGCCTATATCAAGGAATTGGCTAAAACCTTTGATGAGATCTCTTTCCATCATGTTCCCCGCGAGGAAAATCAAATGGCGGATGCGCTTGCTACTTTGGCGTCTATGTTCCAGCTAACGCCGCATGGGGATCTACCCTACATTGAATTTTGGTGTCGTGGCAAACCCGCGCATTGTTGCCAAGTAGAAGATGAACGGGACGGAAAGCCTTGGTATTTCGACATCAAGCGATATGTCGTAAGCAAAGAATACCCGCCAGAGATTGCCGACAATGATAAGAGGACATTGAGAAGGTTGGCGGCCGGTTTCTTCATGAGCGGAAGCATACTGTATAAGAGAAACCACGACATGACACTCCTGCGGTGTGTGGATGCCAGGGAGGCAAATCACATGATCGAGGAAGTCCATGAGGGCTCGTTTGGAACGCACGCCAACGGGCATGCCATGGCCAGGAAGATCCTAAGAGCAGGTTATTACTGGCTTACCATGGAAAGTGATTGTTGTGTCCATGTGAGGAAATGCCACAAATGTCAAGCGTTCGCAGATAATGTCAATGTTCCACCACATCCTCTGAATGTCATGTCCGCCCCTTGGCCTTTCTCCATGTGGGGAATAGATGTCATCGGGGCCATTGACCCCAAGGCCTCTAATGGTCATCGCTTCATCCTCGTAGCGATAGATTATTTCACCAAGTGGGTCGAGGCAGCTTCCTATACCAACGTCACGAGGGGTGTGGTGGTCAGGTTCATTAAGAAAGAGATCATCTGCCGATATGGTTTGCCAAGGAAGATTATCACGGACAATGGCACCAACCTAAATAACAAGATGATGGGGGAAATGTGCGAGGAGTTTAAAATCCAGCATCACAATTCCACACCCTACCGGCCAAAGATGAATGGAGCCGTGGAAGCGGCCAATAAGAATATCAAAAAGATTATCCAAAAGATGACCGTGTCATACAGAGATTGGCATGAAATGCTCCCATTCACGTTACACGGTTACCGAACTTCAGTGCGAACGTCAACTGGGGCAACGCCGTTCTCATTGGTATATGGGATGGAGGCTGTGTTACCATTTGAGGTAGAAGTCCCGTCATTAAGGATCTTGGCAGAATCCAGATTAAAGGAATTAGAGTGGGCTCAAACGCGCTATGACCAGCTCAACCTCATTGAGGGTAAGCGCTTAACGGCCATGAGTCATGGGCACTTGTACCAGCAAAGAATGAAGAATGCATTCGACAAGAAGATACGCTTGCGCAAGTTCCATGAGGGAGACCTTGTGCTAAAGAAAATGTCCCATGCTGTCAAGGACAATCGAGGGAAATGGGCCCCGAACTATGAAGGGCCTTTTGTTGTGAAGAGGGCTTTTTCCGGAGGAGCCCTGGTGCTTACCAACATGGATGGCGAAGAGCTACCTTCACCCGTGAATTCTGATGTCGTCAAGCGATATTATGCTTAGAATCTGGGGCAATTAAGGATGTCGCTGCATGTTCTTTATCTTTATGTGTTTTCTGGATTTCCCCCAGGGATTCCCCGTCTGCTGTATCTCTCGTTACAATCTTTCAAAGAAATGAACGTGGATTCGAGGCTTTAGTCCTCACGTTGGTTTCAAACCTTGCGTTAATTTGTGATCACCTGAGCCCTTCCGCTCAGTTCATGGGATGCCCCAAGCGCCTAATTAAAATTGAACCTAAACCAACTTTCGCTAAAATTTGCTGCGTTTGAAAACATTCATGCATACGCATACGCATGCATATTGTTGTGGTAAAACAGGGGCAGGATCATCTTGAGCTACCTTCTGGGGTGGGGACAAAACATGAACAGTAGAAACCAGTCAAGGTAAGACAATGACGTGGTCAAGATTGGCCGAACCTGGTTGTTTATTACTTGCAGGTACTTAGGAACGGATGCAAGTGAGGATGGAGTCACGACCGACTGATCGTTGCCCCTTCTCTGCGCTAAACAAGCAGAGAACGTCGCTGCAAGGCAGCCCCGTATCCTTTGTATTCGAAGTTTTCTTTTACTATTTGTTTTAAAAGAAAATAATAATAATAATAAGTCGACGCCTAAATTCTAACTTAAGTAAGTTCAAGTCAGGCAAAACGCTAACCCATAAGGAAGGAGGGGACATGGTTAATGTTCCTCTAAAAAAAAAAAACAAAAATGCAGGTTAGCTCGCCTGGGCGAGCTGAGCTCGCCTGGGCGAGCCACCCCTGCACCAAAATATAAAAGTGACGAAAGGGGGGACGTTTTTGCATTCAAAAACTTCTTTTCCCCCCTTTCAAAAGCCATACCCACGGAATTTACGAGTTTGCAGCCCTAGGGTCATCATTTTTCACATTTTTTGATTCCGTTTTGCGCTTTTATTCATCACCAACAAGTAAGTATTCCATCCCTAAGCTTTCTAGCTTTTCATTGGTGTATTTTGATCTCCTTTTGGTGCTCTAAATTGTGGGAATGTGCTCAAATATGTGGGGCAATTTTGGTTTGTTTTCTTGCTTGATTAGGTTGAATTGGGGGTTTGTATGAGATGGCCCTAGGCCTATAATGCATTTTGAAGTAATGGGGCATGCCACATTGTCCCCGTTCTCTTGCTATTGATGCCTAAACGCGCGCCCACCAAGTGTTCGGTGAAATGCCTCAATGGCATTAGCGCGTGATTTTTGTAAGGAAACAACCCATGGGGCATTTTGGTTTGCACATATTTTCTATTTTTTTGGGGCATGCATTCAGTTTCGAAAGGGCTAGAGTAATTGCCCCACATATATCCTAGGCCTAGGAACCAAAGTTTTTATGCAAAAGAATACAAGAGGAGGTGCATATTGGGTAAAGTTACCCTTTTTGGCCAGCAATCAGCTGTGAGCCACGCTACAATAATTTCCCTACGCCTAGGTGTTTAGGGATTTTGCTCATCATAAATGTGTAGGTTTAGAATAGGTAGCAAAATACCTTTGGCAATTTACACTTTGGGTGTGGTAGCAAAATACTTGGATGTATGTACATGTAATTTTTGGTAGTCAAAATGTCTCGCAAAAAAAATACATATATGTTGCATGTTATGTAAAGAAAATACCTTACCAAAAATGCCTTTTAATTTGAATGCAATTTTAGTCAGCAAAAGGAAATATACTTGAATTTGCATGCGGCTTTAGGTAGCAAAAACACTTGAATAAAGCATGAAATGTAGCACCTCATTGTGTAGAAGCCAAGATTCATCACAAAGTTTGTATATGCATAGGTATTAGAAATACCAGAATGTGCACGTGTGCAATTTTTGGTAGCCAAAATGCTTTGAGTATGCGTGTGTGTAAATTTAGCCAAGGAAGTACATGTGATGTAGGTAACAAATACACCTCGGAAGTACATATATATAATATAGGTGACGAAGGTGCCTTGGTTGTGTGTGGGTGCATTTTTCTTAGTTAGGAGAATATTTTGTGCAAGTGAACGTTCATAAGGAAGTATGTGCATGAGTTTGCTCTAAATTTACGTTGATGTTTGTGTTTATTAAAGGAGGTTGTATGCCATTTTTGTTTTAGGAGTAGCATTTCTTGGTAAAACTAACTTTCCAAATGTTTGCCTTCGCAGGAAATGGCCTCGAGGAAGCTTGCCTCAAAGAGGTCCAGGAAGGATAAGGCGGCCGAAGGAACTAGTTCCACTCCTGAGTATGACAGTCACCGCTTTAGGAGCGCTGTACACCAGCAGCGCTTCGAGGCCATCAAGGGATGGTCGTTTCTCTGGGAGCGACGCGTCCAGCTCAGGGACGACGAGTATACTGATTTCCAGGAGGAGATAGGGCGCCGGCGGTGGACATCACTGGTTACCCCCATGGCCAAATTTGATCCAGACATAGTCCTCGAATTTTATGCCAATGCTTGGCCAACAGGGGAGGGCGTGCGTGACATGAGGTCCTGGGTAAGGGGTCAGTGGATCCCGTTTGATGCAGATGCTATCGGCCAGCTCCTGGGATATCCGTTGGTGCTAGAAGAGGGCCAGGAGTGCGAGTATGGCCAGAGGAGGAACCGGTCTGATGGGTTCGATGAGGAGGCCATCGCCCAGTTGCTATGTATACCGGGGCAGGATTTTGCCCGGACTGCTGCAAGGAGGCGAGTGTGGATCATGCGCACCAACATGACCACTCTTACACAGATATAAATGACGTTGTTACTTAGCAACATTCTGCCCAGTGATCGTAATGCCGATCTCCCCCTGCGGAAATATCAGTTGGTCTGTGCCATCCCGACATAGGTAGGTATGCATTATTTCCAACTAATTTCTAATGCCATCTACTATTTGCAGGGATCGCACCCACAAGACACCTAGTGGACCCGGAAAAGTCCAACAGGGCCCTGGGGTTTCCAGCTCTAGTTACGGGCCTCTATCAGTCCTACAGGGTGCCCGTACCCCCCGGCAAGGTCACGTCGTCATAGGTAAGTATGCACATCGCTCAACTGATTTCTGATTTCATCTATTGTTTGCAGGGATCACGCCTGCAAGACACCCAGTGGACCCGAAGAAGTCCAACAGGGTCTTGGAGTTGTCAAGCTCTAATTACGGGTCTCTGTCAGTTCTACGGAGTACCTGTCACCTCCAGCAAGGGCATCAGGCCCCCTACTAATCGAGCTTTCATCAAGAAGTACTGCGTCTCCAGGCAAGCGTAGGGCGAAACACCACAGCAGCCTGGGGATGGCCGGCAGCGGGCAACAGACGCACCGCCATCACCGCTAGAGTTCACCTCTGCTCATCCACAAAAAGGTTTGAGTATTGCCTACACCACATGGCCGACCAATAGGCGACCAAGTCCAAAGCCAAAGGTAAGCAAAGTACTAGGTCAGTGACCGACAAGTCATAAGGCGTCCAGCTCAAGACGTTAAAGAAGCGCTACTAGGAGGCAACCTAGTACCTTTTGAATCTATGCTTGTTATTTGATCACTTTTTATAGTAGGACGCACCTAGTTGCTCATGATCCTGGGAATTTAAATAAAACAAGCGCAAGCTCGGAAGGTAGTCATACCTCACAAAATATATATATATATATATATATATATATGTATGTTTAGGTAGTGAAAATACCTTAGATATGCATGTATGTAAACAAAAAATACTTCACAAAATATATATATGTATGTTTAGGTAGAAAGATACCTTAGATATGCATGTATGTAACAAAAAAATACTTCACAAAATATATATATGTATGTTTAGGTAGAAAGATACCTTAGATATGCATGTATGTAAACAAAAACACACTTCACAAAATATATATATATGTATGTTTAGGTAGCAAGATACCTTAGATATGCATGTATGTAGCAAAAAGATACCTCACAATATATATATATATATATATATATATATATATATATATATATATATATATATATATGTATGTTTAGGTAGCAAGATACCTTGGATATGCATGTATATAGCAAAAATACCTCACAAAAATATACACATGTTTAGGTAGCAAAATACCTCATGAAAAAAAAAAAGAGGAAAAAAAACAAAAACAAACAAGAAAAAGAAATAAACAAATAAAAAAAAGGGAAAAAAGAGAGAAAAAAGAAAAATAAGTTGTCTAGCTGAAAAGCCAACATGCTTTTGAAAAGAGATGACTTCCAACTTTTCTTTAAAGAAAAATTCGCTGATCATAGCTAGTTTTTGGAAAAAAAATGTGTGTACACCTGAAGGGTGAATGCTGTGAAATTTTCCCGGACGCCCGAAATGGACTTGGATGAATGCACAAACGGATAAAAGAACATATTTTGGAAATATTGGGTTGACTAAAATAGAGGAAATGAATCCTGAGCCCTAGCATCACATGACCATAAAAATTTGACACTTGAGGGTCCGCATAGGTGCATGCATGACCAGTTTTGCATAAAATTTCCAAATCATCATTTTTGCATTTGTGTCATGGAAATAATGTGGGGCATCCCTTTTATCCTTGAGCCAAACCAAACCCCGACATGTATCATGTCTAGCCATTCTACAAATCTTGAGCCAAAATCCTGACTCACCATAAACCTTGACCCAGGGTGAGAATGTCAATCCTTACCCTCGGAAGCAAAAAAGAAAAGGAGGAAAATTTCCAATCAAAGAGAAAGCAAAAAAAGAAAAGAAAGGAAATTCCCAATCAAAGAGTGGGAGAAAGCAAAAAGAAAAGAAAGAAAATTCCCAATCAAAGAATGGGAGAAGGTAAAAAAAAAGAAGAAGAAGAAGAAGGAAAGAAAGCTCCTGATCAAGGATCGAAAGAAAAAAAGAAGAAATGTGCAGAAAGGTCTTTGGACCGGACAATATCTGAACAATACAGAATTGTCACCAAATGAACAAAAAGAAGGAAGGGAAACCACAACCTAAAGTGGTCTTCTCCCTTTAATTGCCAACCAAAATCTTGTGTGCTAGCGACTTTTTCGCCCCGCACTAAACCAAAACAGAAAAGGAAAAAAGCCAAAAAAGGGCCAAAAAAAA
The DNA here is from genome assembly GCF_000004515.6 of Glycine max. Classification (NCBI taxonomy): domain Eukaryota; kingdom Viridiplantae; phylum Streptophyta; class Magnoliopsida; order Fabales; family Fabaceae; genus Glycine; species Glycine max. The sequence continues at coordinate 22,507,857 of NC_016091.4, read as the reverse complement.
AGAAGAGGTCAAAAGCCGAAAAACCCACCAAAAGAACCCGTTTCCAAGGGAAGTCCTATTGATCCATGATCACGCATGTAATCTTTGATTTGATAGGAAATGATTTGTAAAATCAAGTCATGACATATCTATGGTTCGGAATTAGGATAAAACACTTACCTGTGCGAGATTGATACACTTTGAGTGGATTTCTTCTATTTTTGTCGAACCCAGTGTTTCCTCTAAATGGTCATTTAGAAATGAAATGCTAAACATCCAAAATCTCATTTATGGTTATGAGAAAATTTCATCAGCATACTCTCCTTCCCCGGTAGACGCATTGTTTTTCACTCAAAAAAGCATACGCTGCTCTAATCAGTTGGAATATTTGTCTCTTTGCTAAAGCATGTTTGCATTTTAGTGGAGAAAACACCGAGACTTTTTCAAGTCTCACAAGTTATCAAGAACTACGTAGGTCTGAGTTCCTCATTTGAGGATACGTAGGAGCAAAAGCCTCGCTTTTGTCGACCACACCGCTTTTTGTTACCATGACCCAAGAGCTGGTAGCCCGCGGAGACAACTTACGGTTATCCGCACCTCGTCATTCAGTGACCCCAAGTGTGATTGATGAGCAGAGGCCAATGTGATCATCTGCGCCCTTTCCGGAGATGTCAGCATCTTCCGGTGGAGACTTTTTCAAGTCTCACAAGTTATCTAGAACTACGTAGGTCTGAGTTCCTCATTGGAGGATACGTAGGAGCAAGAGCCTTGCTTTTGTCGGCCTCCCCACAATCTCTGTCATACTGACCCTGAGGTCATGTGACATGCGGAGACAAAATTTGGTCATTCCGCACCCCTTTGCCATTCAGACACAGTCGTGTTCGATGGCACGCAGAGACAAATTATGGTCATTCTGCACCCTTTTGTCATCCAGAGGCGGCGGGCCCGATGACATGCGGAGACAAAATTTGGTCATTCCGCACCCCTTTGCCATTCAGACACGGTCGTGTCCGATGGCACGCAGAGACAAATTATGGTCATTTTGCACCCTTTTGTCATCCAGAGGCGGCGGGCCCGATGACATGCAGAGACAAAATTTGGTCATTCCGCACCCCTTTGCCATTTAGACACGGTCGTGTCCGATGGCACGCAGAGACAAATTATGGTCATTCTGCACGCTTTTGTCATCCAGAGGCGGCGGGCTCGATGACATGTGGAGACAAAATTTGGTCATTCTGCACCCCTTTGCCATTCAGACACGGTCGTGTCCGATGGCACGCACAGACAAATTATGGTCATTCTGCACCCTTTTGTCATCCAAAGGCGGCGGGCCCGATGACATGCGGAGACAAAATTTGGTCATTCCGCACCCCTTTGCCATTCAGACACGGTCGTGTCCGATGGCACGCAGAGACAAATTATGGTCATTCTGCACCCTTTTGTCATCTTGAGGCGGCGGGCCCGATGACATGCGGAGACAAAATTTGGTCATTCCGCACCCCTTTGCCATTCAGACACGGTCGTGTCCGATGGCACGCAAAGACAAATTATGGTCATTCTGCACCCTTTTGTCATCCAGAGGCGGCGGGCCCGATGACATGCGGAGACAAAAATTTGGTCGTTCCGCACCCCTTTGCCATTCAGACACAGTCGTGTCCGATGGCACGCAGAGACAAATTATGGTCATTCTGCACCCTTCGTCAATCGCGGCCGACAAGCCCGTTGACACGCGGAGATTTACATCATCTTCCGCACTCACAAGATCTGTCATACTGACTTTTGAGTCATGCTGACGGGCAGAAATACCCGAGTGGTTATCCGTATAAACATTCTTTTGCTATCTGTAAGACAGAACGCTTGATAGCATGCAGAGACTGACATCGTCTTCTGCACCTTTTGTTCCCCCAGGAACAACGAGTCATTTGCATGCGGAAATTTTATGGTCACCCGCGACTCTCGTCAACCGAGAGGAACGAAATTAGTGTCTTATCTTTACTTTCCTTTTATCTCCAATAAAAGACAAGTAAAGAGGGGCAACTGTCATACCCTAATTTCGTCCGGGGACCTTTGCTTGATGACATGCGACTTTTGTTTGGTCCTTGTGAGGTGCTTGGCACCCATCATTAGGCAATTTGTGAAATTTCGGGACATGCTAGAAAACAAAAGAAAATATTGATGCACAATCCGTAAGGTTCCGTGACACACCGGAAATCAAATGGAAGCATCGTTGCACAACTAGTGAGGTTCCGTAACATTCCGTAAGTCAAAAAGGGGATAATTATGTAATCCACAAGGTTCCGTAACATTACGGAAAGAAAACAAGTATCGTTACGAAATTCGTAAGTTTCCGTAACTTTACGAAAAAAGAATCACCAAAAAAAGGCAGGGGGGTGTACTTAGTAAAAATGGGGGTGCAAATAGCAACCAGCCCCACTTGGGCCCTCCCGAAGATTCCTCACGAAGGCTGTTGCGTCTGGAGGAAGCAACCCTGCTCGCCTGGGCGAGCTGGGCGGCAAGCATCTCTCCTATTTTGCTATAAATAGGGGAGGAAGTGAAGTGGAAAAGGGTTCAGCCCCTTAGGCACTTCTCTCTCTTTCGAATTTGCTTGGAAAAATTGTTTCCGTGAAGAAAATCTAAGCCGAGGCGCTTCCGAAACGTTTCCGTAAGGAATTTCGCGAAGGTTTTGACCGTTCTTCGACGTTCTTCATTCGTTCTTCATCGTTCTTCGATCTTCAACGGGTAAGTACCTCGAACCAAGCTTTTCGATTCATTCTATGTACCCGTGGTGGTCCACATTGTGTTTCGTGTATTTTTATTCTCGTTTCATTTACTTTTCATACCCCCTTGTGACGTGCTTAAGCCATTTTATTTAAGTCATTTCTCGCTTAACCTAAAAATAAAATAAATTTCCACCGATCGTTTGAATTGTATCATCCGTTAATTTTGGTTAAAATGTATTCCGACCGTTCGGTCATGCCGTAACCACGTTGGAAATCAAAAAAAGAGGTAAAATAATAATATAATAATTAAAAAAATATTTTTTTAGTAAAGTAAAGCGAAAAATCAATCGGACGTTTTCTCTTTGGGATTTCTCATTCTTAATCGAATTGACTAATAACTAAGGTGAAACTAAGGCTAAAATCAACTCGCCTAGTAAAGCTCGTCCACAAAAATAGGTTTTTGAAAGTTTATCGCTTCAATTTTTTATTAAGTAAAATGGGTCATTTTTAAGGTCCAACGCCTTAAAATGATCACCTTTCAAGTAAAAAGAATCACTTGATTCACGTGAAAGAAAGAACTACGTAGGTCTGATTTCCTCATCGCAATTGAGGAATACGTAGGAGAAAAGGGAAACACCCTTGTCGACCACAAAAAAGAGAAAAATATAAAAAGGGTATAAAGGATATAAAGACATAAAAAGGGAACATAAAAATCAAAGTCATGTTTGCACATTCGATTAAAGGCTGCCGTCCCTTGGGACGGACGTGTGGGGTGCTAATACCTTCCCCGTGCGTAAATACAACTCCCGAACCTTTCACTTAAAAGTTCGTAGATCGCGTCTTTCCCGTTTTTTCTGACGTTTTCCTCAAATAAACGTTGGTGGCGACTCCGCGCGTATTCCTTTCGTGGAACACGCATCCCGCGAGTCACGCGTCGCCCTCCCACCGAAGGGTAGGTTGCGACACTCACGAATTGCGCAAAAACACCCATTTTCGATTTCCGCCACATTACGGAATTTCATGGATCGCGCAAGCCTGCTTCCTTTTAATTTCAGACACGTCTCGGGACTTCATTTATTGTGCAACAAAGGACGCCAAGTATCTCAAAGTGGCTAACCAAAGGTTGCATGTCATCAAGTAATAATCCCCGGACGAAATTAGGGTATGACAGACGCCTAATTCTAACTTAAGTAGGTTCAAGTAGGCAAAACGCTAACCCATAAGAGGGGGGGAAGGCATGGTTAATGTATCCCAAAAAAAATGGCAGGTTAGCTCGCCTGGGCGAGCAACCCCTGCACCCAAAATATAAAAACGAGGGAGGGAAATGTTTTTGTACCCAAAAAACTCCCCCCCCCCCCCTCATTCAAAAGAGAGAACTCTCGAAGGCTTGCAGTTTTTACTCCCCTAAGCCACTTTTGGTTGCATTTTGCTTTCATTTTTGTTGTTTCCACTCACTCCAACAAGTAAGTATTCAATCCTTGAGTTTTTTGCTTTCCGTTGGTGCATTTTGTTCATTTTGGTGCTCTAAATTGTGAGAACATGCTCATGCTTGTGGGGCAGTTTTGGGTTGCTTTTTATGCTGGATTTGTTGAGTTAAGGATTTGTGTGAGAAGGCCTTAGGCCTATGGTGTATTCTGAAGCAATGGGGCATGCCACATTGCCCCCATTCTCTTGCAATTTATGTCTAAACATGCGCCCACCAAGTGCTCGGTGAAATGCCCCAATGACGTATGAATCTGATTTTGTAAAATTAGGATGGTGGGACTGTTTTATATATGTAGGGACAGCATAGGAGATTCAAAATAGGTGCCCAAATGCAATTCCAAGCTTAGGAACCCAAGCTTTTAGCTTCAATGCAAGGAAACATACTCATGGTTAAGAACCCAAATTTTGGTTTTAGAATTAGAAAAGCATGAAAATTAGGACTTGCTTGTGAGAGTTTTTGCTCGAATTTGGGCTGCCCCATGTTTGATACTTTGCATAGAGGTAGCATGGAAAACACCTTGCAATAGTGTGTGTATATAGGTAAATAAAAAGGGGCATGAAATTCTTTGCAAAGGGTGAATGAATATTGAGGTCCCTTCCTAAATGAATGCATGATAGCACGGAATTCCCTTTTGAATGCAAGTGTGTGCATAATGTAAATAGCTTGCCAATATGCATAAGTGTGAGTGAAACAATAAAAGTTTGTATGATATATATTTCAAATATGTGTAGATAGTTTGTAATAGCAAATGTTTAGGATGTAATTAAGTGTAAATTTTGAGGCAATGCCTTGAGCGTAAAAGTGTATGTTCTTTTCAAAATGCATATGTATGTGTGACAATTAGAATGTGTCGGATGTCCTTGTATGTTGGCATAAATAGTAGGATATTCTACACATACGCGTGTGCATAAATAGGTTACATGAGTTCGTTCTAAAATCAGAGGGATAAACATGTCATTTTTGTGTTAAGATAAGCATTATCTTGTAAAACTAACTTCCAAATGTTTGTTCTCGCAGGAAATGGCCCCAAGGAAGCTTGCTTCAAAGAGATCCAAGAAGGATAAAGCGGCTGAAGGAACCAGTTCCGCTCCCGAATATGATAGTCATCCTTTTAGGAGCGCTGAACACCAGCAGCGCTTCGAGGCCATCAAGGGATGGTCATTTCTCCGGGAGCGACGCGTCCAGCTCAGGGACGACAAATATATCGACTTCCAGGAGGAGATAGTTTGCCGGCAGTGGAGGGTGTACGAGATATGCGATCCTGGGTGAGGGGTCAGTGGATCCCATTCGATGCGGATGCTCTCAGCCAGTTCCTGGGATTATGGCCAGAGGAGGAACCGGGCCGATGGGTTTGATGAGGAGGCCATCGCCCAATTGCTGTGTATACTGGGGCAGGATTTTGCCCGGACTGCTGCTAGAAGACGGGTGTGGATCATGCGCACCAACATGACCACCCTGACCCAGATATGGATGACGTTGCTGCTCAGCAACATCCAGCCCAGCGATCATAATTCCGACCTCCCCCTGCCGAAGTGTCAGCTGGTGTACGCCATCCTGACACGGATGAGCATTCACGTGGCTCAGTTAATCGCTGATGCCATCTATCTATTTGCAGGTATGGCGCCTACCAGGCACCCTCTGGACCCGGATAAGTCCAGCAGGACCCTGGGATTTCCCGCTTTGATCATAGGACTCTGCCATTCGTTCGGAGTCCCCGTCGCACCTAGCAAGGTGATTCGGCCGCCCATCACCCGAGCTTTTATTGAGAAGTTTTGCACGCAGAGGCAAGCCCAGGGGGATGCTCCGCAGGCCGCAGACGCGTCGCCACCTCATCAGGCTGGCCCAGCTGGATCATTTGATATGGAGCAGTATTTACGGTATTTGGTTCGCCAGCTGGCGGCCAACCACCGGGCGTATGTATAGACCGATGATTGTCTTTACCAGTTGAGCCTCAGGCTGCAGAGCCAGGGTTTTACTTCTTTTCCATGCCCTACTCCGGATCAGTTCAGGGCAGAGGTCGCATGGCCCGGAGATTGGCCTGAGGCCCGGGCAGGAGAGGCACCAGCAAAGGCTCCCGACGAGGCAGATGAGGCCCGCGAGGACAAGGAGATGACCGATTTGCTTGATTTCTTGGGAGGGAGCGGAGCCACATGATTGGGAGATCCCTAGATCCGTATTTCTTTTTATGTTATGTTTTTGTTTCCATTTTTTCCTGTTACATATCATCTTATTTTTGTTTAACTAAGGGACTAACGTTTGTTTCGTGTTGATTGACTTTTGTTTTGTACATACATATCGTTTGAGTCGTTACGTTAATACTTGTTTCGTTGTTGTCAATAGTGTTTGTAGAAATTCCGGAATCGCGTAGAATTTTTCATTTGGGAACATCGTCCTAAAAATAAAATGAACCAAAATCATGATAAAAAAGAAAGAAGTGTTGTGAATAAAATGGCTGCGTATATAAAGAAAAAGAAAAATGTGCATAGAAGGGTTTTTATAAAAAATACGTGTAGAGAAATTCTTGTGTGCGTGAACAACGAGTGTATATAAAGAAACTTTTGTATGAACCATAGTTGTGCGTTGGAGAAAAACGAAAAAGATCTTTGAATATAAATAAGGTTTGACCGTGTGACGTAAACAGAGAGAGTTCCAATGCGTATACAGAAAAAGTTTGTCATGTATAAGAGTGTAGATATACAAAGAAAAATTTCTTCATAGAGGACCATAGGTGTATAATTTTGTGAATATATAAAAATGAAACAAAAAGGAAAAAGAAAGAAAGACCGCGAAGGTCGACATGTTATAGTTAAGAAGTATAAATCATTCGTAAAGAGCAAACGTATCTTCTGGAAACAAGGGACTGACGCTAAGAGTTTATTTTCCGGAATAACCGAGATAAGAATAGGATGAATTCATTGAACTGATGAAAGAACATAACTTGGAAACGTTGGGTCTGTTTGTGTAAATTCCCAACCGTAGTATCACAATGCCATAAACGGGATGCTTGAGTACCCACCTGGCTGTAGCCATGACTAATTTTGCACGTTGTTTTCAAATCATCATTGTCACGCGTGCCTTGTGGAGTAATATGGGAGTTCGGTCCGAGACCGACACCTTGACACCCAAATTTGTTTTGCCCCAGATATCAAGATTGGGTTCCCACGATAAAAGACCCCATTAAAACACATCCTTAGACTTTTTTTAACCTTGGCCTATCAAAAGAATCCTCATCCTTTCCCCCGAAGCAAAGGACAGCGGAATCTCCTTAAGGGAGAGCGAATAGAATGCTAAAACCTGATTTCCCAAAGAAAGGAATGGAGAAAGAGAAGTGAAAAGAAAGAAAAGGAAGAAATGGAAAGAAAGAAAAAAAGAAAAAGATGAAAACAAAGAAAAGAACAATAAAAAAGAAAGAAAAAGAAGGATTCCTGATCGAAGATCGAAAGGAAGTGAAAAAGGAAAAGATCGGAGGAAAATAGAGTAATTCCCGATCAATGAAAGAAAGAGAACAGAAATTCTTCAAGCCAGATAAATTTTCGGCAAGGTAGGTGACTGCTGACAAAGGAAAACCCATTTTTGGTGGTTCTTCCTTTCAGATTGCCACTCAAAATCATTCTCGACTGGCAATATCCCACCCCACATAAACATAGAGGAAAAGACCGGAACACCCAGTTTCCTCTCAAAAACACTACCCTCGAGAAAATCCTATTGATCCGTGATCGTACGTGTGATCTTTGATTCGATAGGAAATCGTGTGCAAAATAAAGTCGTGGTGCAGTTATGGTTTGGGATTAGGGTAAAACACTTACCTGTGTGAGTTTTTATACACTATGAGTGATTTATTCCTAGTTTCAGCTTAACCCGATGTTTCCCCTGCATGTTCATTTAAAAGCTAAATGTTGACATCCTGCCCTTCATTTTTCGTTACAAGGAGGATTACACTTGGCATGAATATATTGTTTCTCTAAGATATGGTGCTCTCGCGAATGATTTATTTTTTTTCTTTGCAAAAAGCAGGTTCTCCTTTTTAGGTGGAAAAACCCGGTGGACCGTTCGGTCCTGCCAACAAATCTTATTCGGAGATACATGAATTGATTGCCTAGCGCTGTTCATGCGTCCTCCACTATCGAGTCTGGAGCCCCGCAAATTGATTGCCTAGCGCTGTTCATGCGTCCTCCACCATCGAGTCTGGAGCCCCACGAATTGATTGCCTAGCGTTGTTCGCCAATTCTCCATTCTCCATCTTATTCGGAGACCCATGAATTGATTTCCTAGCGCTATTCATGCGTCCTCCACCATCGAGTCTGGAGCCCCGCGAATTGATTGCCTAGCGTTGTTCGCCATTTCTCCATCCTCCATCTTATTCGGAGACCCATGAATTGATTGCCTAGCGCTGTTCATGCATCCTCCACCATCGAGTCTGGAGCCCCGCGAATTGATTGCCTAGCACTGTTCGCCAATTCTCCATTCTCCATCTTATTCGGAGACCCATGAATTGATTGCCTAGCACTGTTCATGCGTCCTCCACCATCGAGTCTGGAGCCCCGCGAATTGATTGCCTAGCGTTGTTCGCCAATTCTCCATTCTCCATCTTATTCAGAGACCCATGAATTGATTGCCTAGCACTGTTCATGCGTCCTCCACCATCGAGTCTGGAGCCTCGCGAATTGATTGCCTAGCGTTGTTCGCCAATTCTCCATTCTCCATCTTATTCAGAGACCCATGAATTGATTGCCTAGCGTTGTTCATGCGTCCTCCACCTTCGAGTCTGGAGCCCCACGAATTGATTGCCTAGCGTTGTTCGCCAATTGTCCATTCTCCATCATATTCAAAGACCCATGAATTGATTGCCTAGCGCTGTTCATGCGTCCTCCACCATCGAGTCTGGAGCCCCACGAATTGATTTCCTAGCGCTGTTTGCCAATCCTCCATCCTTGCCTTTTTCCGGAGCCCCATGAATTGTGTTTTCGTTCATGCATCCTCCACCCAAAGAGTTTGGAGCTATGCTTCATGATTGACTAGTGAGGACCCTTTAGTGCAATCCTCCATCCTCGCCTTTTTTTCGGAGCCCCATGAATTGTGTTTTCGTTCATGCATCCTCCACCCAAAGAGTTTGGAGCTATGCCTCGTGATTGACTAGTGAGGACCCTCTAGTGCAATCCTCCATTCTCCAGAGTTTTTCATCGTCAAGGGCGGATCCTCTTGACTGGGAAATGTGATCTTTGTTATTTTCCCGATTGATTCCTTTGCCAAATGTGTATATGTATATTATATTTGTTGCTCTTGTTGTTGTTTGTATTTTGTTTTGTGTTGTGCAGAAAAAAAGAAGGAGTAGAGACGAGAGTCGTCATGGACTAATCACGAAAAGGGCAAGACGGACGAAATCAGTGTCTTATCTTTGCTTTCCTCTTATCTCTGATAAAAGGTAAGTAAAGAGGGGCAACTGTCATACCCTAATTTCGTCCGGGGATTATTACTTGATGACATGCAACCTTTGGTTGGCCGCTTTGAGATACTTGGCATCCTTTGTTGCACAATATGTGAAGTCCCGAGACGTGTCGAAAATCAAAAGGAAGCAGGCTTACGCGATCCGTGAAATTTCGTAATGTGGCAGAAATCGAAAAGATGTGTTTTTGCGCAATCCGTGAGTTTCCGTAACTTCTTCGAAAGCTAAAAAAGAGTAAATACATAATCCGTAAGGATTCGTAACCTTGCGAAAGGAAAATAAGTATCGTTACGAAATTCGTAAAGTTTCGTAACGTTATGGAAAAAGAATTACCAAAAAAAAAAAGTAAAGGGGACAAATAGCAATCAGGCCCACTTGGGCCTTCCAGTTTCTTCCTCCAGAAGGCGGTTGCTTCTGGAGGAAGCAACCTTGCTCGCCTGGGCGAGCTGGGTGGCAAGCTCCTCCCCTATTTTGCTGTAAATAGGGGGAGGAGTGAAGAGGAAAGGGGTTCAGCCTTCTTGGCACTTCGTATTCTCTTAAATTTGCTAAGGAAAATTGTTTCCGTGAAGAAAATCCAAGCCGAGGTGCTTCCGTAACGTTTCCGTGAGTAATTACGCGAAGGTTTTCAACCGTTCTTCGACATCCATCGTTCGTTCTTCGTTTTCTTCGGTCTTCAACTGGTAAGTATCCCAAACCGAGCTTTTCAATTCATTCTATGTACCCGTGGTGGTCCACATTTTGTTTCATGTATTTTTATTCTCGTTTTCATTTACTTTCCGTACCCCCCTTTTGACGTGCTTCAGTCATTTATTTAAGTCATTTCTCGCCTAATCAAAAAATAAAATAAATTTCCACCGATCATTTGATTTGTAAAATCCGTTAATTTCTGTTAAAATGAATTCCGACCGTTCGGTCGTGCCGTAACCACGTTGGAAATAAAAAAAGAGGTAAAATAATAATATAATAATCAAAAAATACCTTTTAGTAAAATAAAGCGAAAAATCAATTGGACATTTTCTCTTTGGGATTTCTCTTTCTTAATCGAATTGACTAATAACTAAAGTGAAACTAAGGCTAAAATCAACTCGCCTAGTCAAGCTCGTCCACAAAAAAGGTCACTAAATGGGGTTTGAAAGTTTATCATTTCAGTTTTCCTTATCAAGTAAATGGATCATTTTTAAGGTCCAACGTCTTAAAATGATCACCTTTCAAGTAAAAAGAATCACTTGATTCACTCTTAAGAAAGAACTACGTAGGTCTAATTTCCTCTTCGATGAAGGGTACGTAGGAGCAAAAGCTCCGCTTTTGTCGACCTCAAAAAATAAAAAGAAATAAAAGTTAAGGTAACACAATTTCCACAATTCTAAAAAATAGGTTGTTGTCCTTTGAGGCAAACGTGAGAGGTGCTAATACCTTCCTCAAACGTAAATACAACTCCCGAACTTAGAATTTTCATTTTGACCGGTTTCCTTCAATTTTTCCGACGTTTTCCACAAATAAACGTTGGTGGCGACTCCGCGCATCTTTCCTCCTTTGGAAAGCGCACCCGTGAGCCTCGCCTTCGCTCGCCCGCAAAAGGGCATGTTGCGACACAAGGCCACAGAGAATGGCTTGTATGTCCAAGTTCAACACAAACTCTTAATCTATTTTCTAACTCCTTGGTCTTGCTAGGTGTTGACTAATTTTCTTCCATTTTTGTTTGTAGGCAGAAGTCAATTATCTAGGCCAGCCTCACCATGAAAATATGGTCAAACTTATTGGTTACTGCACAAATGGTAAAAACAAGCTTCTAGTTAATGAGTTTTTGCATAAATGAAGTTTGGAAAATCATTTATTCAAAAGTAAGTAGTACATTCACTCTTCAACAATCAACATATTTAGTCTCAAATGATCCACTAAGTACTAATGGACAAATGAGTGGAAATAGGGCAGGCCAGACTTGGCTATGGTAGGCTAAGCTCGATCTGGTTTATAATTACAAAGCCTGCAGTTAAAGAAGATGTTGTCGATGGAAACAAGGACAACCCTACTAATGAAACTCTGAAAAAGAGCCTAAAGATAAGGTGAATTTCAAGCCTATTTAAAGCTTATTCTTACCCTAAACTGTTGTTGTATGCTTTGGTTTTTCTGTGTTTTGACAATTTAAGTACCAATAGAAGATGCGTGTTCCATCTTGGATTGTCTGCTGGTTGTATCTCTCCAAATTGATTGGACTATTTTTTTTACTTTGATTATTATTTTTGTTTTTGATATGCTTTGTAATAATTACTAATCTTTTGTGCATTTACTTTTGAGATACCCCATCTTTTCCTTGATTATGATTATTTTTTCCCAATATTGGTTAGCCTTTTGTAACTTGTGAGTGTTTGAAAGTTTTCATGTGCATTTTTTATTAATTAATTAACAAGTACAATGCATGGCTCTGGTATCTCTGCTAGCTAACTAGTGGGATGCAGAGTTGTCATCAATTGATATCATCTAATTTAGATGTCAACAGTTCACTTTCTGATGTGTTTCTTTAGCTTTAGAGGATCTAAATCATGGTTAATTACATACTTTGTGGTGTTAGTGTTTTGCATTTGAAATTTATTAACCAGTTGATTGTTCTGTTCATTTGTTAGGAAATGACTCTGGAGGAATATGAAAAAGTGTTGGAAGAGAGAAAAAAGGCCTTCCAAGCACTCAAGACTAAAGAGAGAAAGGTGGACACTAAAGAGTTTGAATCCATGCAGGCCTTATCAAGCAAGAAAGTTAATCATGACATATTCATTAAACTGGAGTGTATGTTGAACCCAAAAGGTTGAGTATTCAAAAAGTGTTGGCCCGTTTTGTATCTCTAATCTCAACAATTTGTATTTGAGGATCAATGTTAGGAATGGAAAACAACAAATTCATATACTAGCTAAGCTTATGAGCAACAAAGGCAATGCTTGATCTAGAAATTGTTAACTACATGAAGCGACCAATGAGTCTTCTATATAAAGAAGGCTCAGGAATAGGATCACCATCAATGAGAGTCAACTTCAGGTTAAGCTCCATGGGGAGATTGGTTGGCTTACAAATCAAAAAACCACTGTCATCCAACAAAGCTAAAGTGTACTTCCTCTGATGAATCTGCTTGAGTGTTGCCTAAGTCAGGATCATCATCAATATTTGAAATAAAACCTTAACATATCTTAGCAAATTCTCATTACGAGTTGCCTCTATAATTCTTATCCATTCATACTCCTTAAAAAGTTTAGCTTAATCACTAAATCACAATGGTAATGGAAAAATTCTTATCCCTTCACCCTCCTGCTACTTAAATCACTATATTACATGGGAATGGAAACAAAGGTCCAATAATTTCAACAGTGTTAGTTAACAGCAGTCATGAGCTGAGCAGCTGCGTAGTACCAACAATAAAAAAGCTTGAGACTCTAACTCTTGTGTAACACTTTAGAGCATCACTGCACTCAAGTCCAAAAATGCCTAAACACTATATTACAACTTTTCCTTTTTGCATCACACCAATGATCAAAGGCCTTTTTGTTTCATCAAGCACTTTTGTATTAACATACACACACTTTTATACTTCGGTATCAAAACTTGTACATTGTGTGTTTTATTTCTTATTGTTTCCTTCCATGAGTGTACACTATGTGTTGCCACACGGTCTCATATCTCAATGTCCACACTCCACACCTCCTTATCTCTATCTATTACTATATCTTTATTATACTCTTATAAAGCACAATGACCACTTCAAACTTTAGCATATCCTACCGTATTGGCACAACCCCATCATCATCGTCATCCATGGATTGGTTCCCTTGGCTATCCAGAACCACTCTTGTGCCTTCCTTAGTCTACGACTATGGCCTCACCTTTTGAGCCATTAGCTAGAATAACAACTTGAATCACATCAACTATGAAGGCATTTGTTTAAATGGAAGCATATAGTACATATGATATAGGTTAACAGAAAATAATTAAATAATGTAGTAATATGCATACTAGTAACTGCTTTGGTGACTGCATCTTTGTCAAATTTGAAGTCATAAATAACTAAAGAAATGGGCAATAGTGTCAAGAGTCTAGACATGCAAGTTAAATATACAATTAAGTTATGCAACATAGTCTGTAATATATTATTGATTCAAGTTTGTTGAAAAACATAAAATAAATCATGATTGAGAGTCATTAAAAAAGATATTGTGATTTTTGGTAAAGGAATGAAGCATTGATAGTAGTATGAATAGGAATACCTCAAGCAGCCTTCAAAGAATAGGGCAGTCCTGGTGGTCTTGTTCTTTATCTTGGGATTATGGATGACCTGATGAAACAATAACAAGAGTAATAGAACTGTGTAAAACCCTAATTATAGCATAACAAACTCTCTGGGTGATTGGAATTAAAGGGGAAATAATGAAAGACCATCGCAAAGAGGTAGAACTGCTTTGTCTTTCTATTCATACTACTGTGATTGCAAGTACAACAAAATCTTACCCTGTGATTCCGAGTACAAAGAAGAGCAAAGACTGCTTTGGTGCTAATGGAATGGCTATAAGGAAAGCAATGAACGTCATTCAGAGACAATGGCAATGACGAGATGAATTTTTTTGAAGCAACAAAACTTACCAAGACACGACGGTGAGCGTGACGACGGCCTAAGGGTAGGTTTGCGAGATTGAGCGTGCGGGGTTAAAGACAATGGTAGTGACGAGGGTGGGATTGCGAGACTGAGCACGGGCAGAAAAGGATATTCGATTTTTAATTTAAGTAAAAACACAACATCGGTTTTAAAAAAAACCGATGTTGACATAACCTCGTTAACATCAGTTTTGTCAAGAAACCAATGTTAACATAACCTCCTTAACATCACTTTTGACAAAAATGATGTTAACTAGGTCATGTTAACATCAGTTTTTTGGAAACCGATGTTAACAGGACCTAATTAACATTGGTTTGGTCAAAACCGATGTTAATAAAGTCATTTTATTTACAAGTATGCCACTGCGTTTTTGTTAACATCGGTTTTGTCCAAAACCGATGTTAACCAAGCGATGTTAAATCTATACAATATAAACTCTTTGAATTAATACTCGGTAAATTAATAAACTCTCTAAAATAATAAATTTGTCCGGTCCCGACTTGGGCCAATGTAAAAAATTGAAAAACTCGATAAAATAATAAGATAATAATTTTTCGTGAGATCCTTTTATAATTTTCGGTCCCAAGAAAATCATAAATTAATAATTCATAAAAACTGAAAAAAATATATTACACTCTATTGAAATATGATTCAATAGTTGTCTGTTTTCCTTTAAAGTTCAAGTCTATTTGGATCTCATCTCTAACTTTTCTTATTGCAACCAATAGTTCAGGTGTTGTATTTTTGTTTTCCGATGCATATGAGCACACTAGTTACTAATTTACGTTGAGTCCCAAGGTTCGTTGCAACATAATTCTAAGAGGCATAGACTAATTTGCCTTTTTGTTTGGTATGTACAGTATAATTACTTAAAAATTCTTTAAATTAATAATTATTAATTTATTGATAAATTAATAACTCTCTAAATTAATGAATTTCTCCGGTCCTGACATTATTAATTTATAGAGTTTTAACTGTAATTTCTAGTAGTGTAAGAAGGTTTTCCGTAAAACCATCTTAGAAAGTAAACTTTTTAAGACGGTCCTTTGAATCTTAGAATCTTTTTTTTTGTTTTCTAATTTAAAAAAACAAATTGTAAGACGGTTATTTGACTGAAAATCGTCTTAGAATGATAGTTTTTCTATGACGGTTTTTTAGGAACCGCCTGCGAAAGTCTTGACTTTTCACGATATAACCTTCAAAAACAATTCAAAACCGTTGTCGTGTGCCCTGAAAAATCGTCATTGTATATCTTTTTTCTAGTAGTGATAAAATTAAATGGATGGATTTGCATTCATCCATTTGTTATATTTTTTTGTAATAGATGGATTGTATGAATTTATTGTGAATGGATTGGATGGATAGTGGATAAATGATTCATTTGCCGCCCTAAAGAAAGGTAAAGATTGGCATGGCGTGATGATGAGTCGTGAGAGAAAGAAGGAAGTTGTGAAATCAGCTAGCAATTTGGGAAATCAATGTTTAAAAGAGTAGTGGTTTTGGGAGTTTTGGTCCGTGAGGTGCTAGCTTAATGAAAGGGAGAATAAGTTTTCAATGGGCGGGGGTGGTACCGTACGAGCTTTCTAGAGAGTCTGGAAGAAATAGGATTAAATGTGAATGAATTAGAGTGAGTGTGGTAAAGCATAAATCAGTTAGAGAGAGGAAAATAATAATTAAGTGGCTGTGTATGAGTTTAATGAGAAAAGAGGTAGAATAAAGCTTAGGATACAATAGCAAATTAAAGATTAAGAGTAGCAAATAACAACTTCAATTTTAAAACTTATGCTTATAATTTAAATACTTGTTTTAAGAAGATGGCTTTAGTAAAATACTATAGCAACTTAGCTTTAATAAAACTAACTTATTTAATAACATTTCATACTTAAACACAATTATCATTTAGTTGTTATAGTAAAATATTTATAGTATAAGCTCATCAGTTAAAAACTCAATTGTCTAACTTAAGTCATTAAAAACAGGTATAGCTTATGCTTTATAAAGTAGTTACTATAGTAGTTGTTAACTTGTCACCAGGATTACTTTAATATAATAAAACACTAGTATGGTTACTGTAGCTTTCAAGACTTTTAATCAATGAAATGTAATAATGTATATTTTTCTTGGGTTATAAGATTATCGTTGTGCATAAAATTTAAATTTATAGAGACATGAACACATCAATAAAATAGTTTTTGAATATAGCACTTTGAAATTTAATTTTAACGTCTGGAAATAATTATAATATTTTAAGAGACTTGTTTGAAAATTCATGAAAATATATTTTTAGATAGTTATATTTATAGGAATATTTATAGGAACTTGTTAAGTTGTTATAAGGGTACAAGCTCCAACAACAAGTAAATAATTGTACCTTAGTAGGATGTAAGATACTTATCGGAGTTCACTTCCTAAGGTTAATCCCATTTGGCCTGATTTCATGCGCGCCAGAGCCTGGTCTCTTGTTAGATAGTTTAACCCATTTGATTTCATGTAAATATATATTCTCTGAGAGAGGATATAATACTCATCGCGAGATTTGGAACTTTTGAAATGTTTCACAAACCCTGCATATATGTTCAGGCGAGGCTTGCTATATAGGCACCATATTTCAATTTCACTTGAATATAGTCTTCGAGTTTCTAAGCGTAGAGGGTAACTATAATATTTAAAAATGAGGTAAATTTAAGCGGGATTTTGGAAACAAATTAGAATTTGGGGATCATTTAAGGGATAAAATATGATGGAAAGAGAGCAGATAATAGTAAGATAAAATATAAATTTTGATCAAATAACAAAATTATTGTTTCTTAAAATTTAACTTTTAATTTATATATTATATAAATTATTAAAAGTATAAAAAATATAATTTAGCTAAATTATATGAAATTGTATTTTATTGATGTAATTATTTTTCTTAAAATTATAAAAAAATTATATATGATTTTTAAATTTATAATAAATTCATTTTTATAAAAATATTTCAACAAAATTTTTAATATTTTAATTAAGAATATAATTTAAATGTACTTGTCAAACTATTATTGTTATTATATTAGTAATGTGTTGAATATTGTAGTAAATATTATATATAATTATATAAATAATTTTGTATATTTTAAACATGTTATAGTATGTGTGTATCATAATATATATACTACTAAATTGTTAAATTATATAATATATGTATAATATTATATAATTATAATATTTTGAGTATTACATAATATATAGAGAATGAGAGAGAGCTTATCTTATTTATTCTCTCCTTAATCCAACCTTTTTATAAGAATTACATTAAATCAATAAAATAAAATAACAACTATGATAGTATTATTATATCCTATTCACACAATAAATATTGAATTAAAATAGAATATAATAGTTATCCTATCTTATTCTAATCACCAAATAAATTCTTAGGACAATGAAAATAATAGACTAATTGTGATTAATGAAATTATATTGATAGTAAATATGGGTTCAAGTTAGATAAGTCTTGACTTAAAACAATTATTGAGATAATTAATACCATAAGTCAAAGAAGGAGGCAGATTGGCTCCTTAACTAAGGATTGGTCGGTAAGTCTGCTTCATGTTTAGAATGGTCCATGGTCTCTTGAGCATTTTCTTTCAAAAATGAATATACTTAATTGTGTGATTTGTGTCACAACCAAGGTGTGGGTAATTTAAGATGGTCGGAAAATGTGGTACAACCTATATATGAATCAATTGGAGCGGTTCAAAACTCAACGTCAAATTCAGGGTCGGGCCGAACAGAAAAAAATATATTTTCATAATCATTTAAATTTTATCTTTCTTTGTATTTTTTTTATAAAATCATTAATAATTTGTTCATAATCAAGACTTTTAAATGATCATATTCAATAGAAATCAAAACAAGTTTATTTAATGTATCTTGTGTCATAGTCTAAAATAGAATTTTGACAATTTCAAATTTGATAAATTAACTTTTTTTTTTGTCTAAAATAGTCTTATTTTTTCATTCGAGACTAAAAATATATGTTTATGCTAAAATATAAGGATTAAAAATATATACAATTTTTATAGGATTAAAATTAAATTTTGAAATATTTTGAGGGAAAAAATATTTTATCCTTATCTTTATCGTCTATTTTTAAATGTTTTTTTTATTTTTTATATATTTATTTATCTATTTAAAATTTTGAAATAATATTAATTATTTTTTAGTTATTTATCTATTTATCCATTGAAATAATATTTATTTATTTATTTATTTATTGAGAGTTATTTATTTATTTATTAACTAATACTTTTAAGATACCCGTTAGTATGACCAAGTTTGAAATAAAATAGGTCTTATAAATAAATATGGAATATGGCACTTTCTGAACAAGAATTCACACACACAAAAAAAAAACTACATAAATAAATTCTGAGGAGAGGGCATTGTAAACTCAGAAGCTAATACGTTCAGTTTTTGGTATCATAGGTAATAGGCTATAACTAACTTGCACCTGCGTGTATATATATTTAATTTAACTAGGTAGAAGCATAGAGTTAAAAAAAAAAAAAAAACACATCAATTCAACCATGGCTACGCTGATTGCTCCTTCCAACCACTCTCCTGTGGAAGATGCCGAATCTCTCCGGAAGGCTGTCAAAGGTCACATAATCCAAATTTTCATTTTCTTTAAAAAGAAAAATCATTCAGTCATAAGTTTTCATATTTGAAGTTCATGATCAAATTTTCAATCCTTCATTCTCACATAACAGTCAGTTCTTAATGTAATTTGGTTTTTCCTCATATACAAGACTAGCAATTTCTTAGAAACTTTGAATATCTCATGAGTATGTCATATTTCTCATAGTGTTGATTTAAGTATCACTATAGAAAAAAGCCTACTATAAGGATGTGTTTGTTTATGCGTTCTATCATGTTGAATGTCAAAGCTTCCTCTCACAAAAATTACGTTCAACGTGCTTTGGAACGCGATTTGAGTGAAAGAAACACACACTAACCTATTGGGTTTTAACATCATTGTAGGTTGGGGAGCTGATGGAAAAGCCATCATAGCAATACTAGGCCATAGAAATGCCACCCAAAGGACCCTAATCAGAGAAGCATACCAGAATCTCTTCCAAGAGGATCTCATCAAACGCCTTGAGTCTGAGCTCTCTGGTGACTTTGAGGTACACAAGACTTGTCATGACAATTTCCAAAACGTTTCTTACGATTTTGTTTTTTTTTTGGTTGCTTTTATTATTATAGATGCACTGATTAATTAGTAATTGCTATTGTGTGGGGTTATACCAAACAGAGGGCAATGTACCGTTGGATATTGGAACCTGCAGAACGTGAGGCTTTGTTGGCCAATATAGCCATTAAGAGTGCTGACAAAAACTACCAAGTGATTGTGGAAATTTCCTGTGTCCTTTCACCTGAAGAGCTTTTTGCTGTGAGGCGTGCCTACCACAACAAATACAAGCGTTGCTTGGAGGAAGATGTGGCCGCTAATACCAGTGGCCATCTTCGCCAGGCAAGTCAACGCTGAACAAAATTTAGATACAGTTGCTTAGGTATATTGGTATTTTTCTTCAATAGAATTGAAGTTTTACCTCGTTAATCTATGTTGACTTTTAATGAAAACTTTTACAAGTTGATTAACGAAATGAAACTTTTAACTTCAATTTTGATTGGAAATAATACCAAAAGTACTTATGAATTGTAAGTTTCGTCCTATAGAATTTTATTTTGTTATTTACACTAGCTATGGCATTTGAAGAGAAAGAAGTCAATGAGTGAAATGCTTAAGGGGAACTATTGCTGATCTAATTAGTGTTTGGTTAATTTTTTGCAGCTATTGGTAGGGTTGGTTAGCTCATTTAGGTATGGGGGCAGTGAAATTAATGCAAAATTGGCACAATCTGAAGCTGATGCTCTTCATGAGGCTATAAAAAACAAGAATAAAAGTAATGACGAAATTATTAGGATCCTTACTACTAGGAGCAAGACCCAACTTGTGGCTACTTTCAATCGCTACAGGGATGATCATGGCATTGCCATCACTAAGGTACAACAAAGAAGAGCCTCTTTCTTTGCTTTCTTCTTTTTTTTTTGATAATTTTTTCTTTGATTCCTTAATCCCTCAACTGTTGTTAAGCTTTGAAAAATACTTGTTTCATTGTTCATTTTCTCTTCAAAGAGTTTAATTTCTATGTTGTAGATATAAATTCTTTTACACTATCATCTGATAAGAAATCATTCTATAAATGACTATTTTAAGTAGTTGTTACAAAAATTATCAATCTTATTATTTATAATAATTTATTATTGAATGATAGTATAAAAAATCTTTAGTTCAGTGTGTTTAAAATAAATTCTTCTACCAATTTGTAATTTTAAAGGGGAAAAAAAAGCATAGACCTCATTTGCAGGACAAAATTAAAGAGCAGTTAGTTTTCTTAACATGTTCCTTTCTCCCGTGGCAGAAATTGTCCGATGAAGGATCTGATGAATTTCATAAGGCAGCAAATTTAGCCATTAGTTGCATCAATGATCATAAGAAGTACTACGAAAAGGTGAAAATTTTGTACACTTTCTTTGATTCTTTCAGCACGTGACATATCACTTCATTTCCCCCTTCATTAGTACATAAGAAATTCTATTTCTATGAATATTTCTTTGAACATGACATGAGATACATTTGTTATACAAGAATTTTTACCCTGAGCCCATTGTGCAGGTTCTTCGCAATGCCATGGAACATCTTGGAACTGCTGAGGATGCCCTCACACGTGTGATTGTCACCAGGGCTGAGAAGGACCTGAAGGAGATCAAAGAGGTGTATTACAAGAGAAACAGTGTTCACCTTGAGCATGCAGTGGCCAAGGAAACTTCTGGAGACTACAAGAAGTTCCTCCTCTCTTTGATGGGGAAAGAAGAGTAACCTATTTTCATTTTAAGGATACATGTAATTGGTTTCTGCCAAGTTTGTGACTGAAGCTGTTATCTAAGTTTGTTTCTCTCAATGACTCCCTTAACACCCTGTCCAGCCGTTGTTATCTTTGTCGTATGAGGGAACTTGAAGATATCAATTAATGAAGAAAGTTCCACAATAAGTATTATGGGTTTTTTTTTTTATTTTTTTTTACATTCACATGAATTCAATTTGGATAGCAAAAAATATATAATAATTTCCGCATATTGTTCAACTTACTAGACTTTATAGTATTAATAGTCAGTTCTAATCATGGTTATAAAGTCTTGGCAATCATGTTACAATGGTAGTTGTGGATGCACTATTATATTGTAAAAATTGTTAAAAAATAAATGCAACAAACATGGTCATGGTACCCTAACGGAATCCTCAAAACCTTCACGTTACAACTCTCATTGCGGTGCCAGACTCTGTTTTGAAACCTAGTTTGCTAGTAATTTTAGTAATTGCAAAGCAATTTCAACGATAACTACAATTTGTGGGTAATGTAAAAATCGATGAATTTTATTTTAAGCTTTAACTGTGGTCATTGTCCATAAATTGCCAAAGTAAACGATAAAAATCAAGCCAAGATATATAAGTACATATTTGGATTAAAGAAGAGAATTCAAAAGTATTTTTATTCCAGAGGTAAACATGTTTTCCATCATTTGGTATATTGGAATTTATTATTATACATTGAAATTTGTAAAAGTACTTCCCTAAATTTAATCCTAACATAACCTAGATGTGCCTTACAACTTTTCAGAAGTGAAAGTACTTGGGTTGATTCAAAATTTTAAATTAATGAGTATTAACAAATTTTCAGTTGACATATTCGCTTATTATTTTACTATCAGTTAAAATTTATTGAAAACAGAAAAATTATAATTACATTCAAGTAAAATTAATAAAATTTTAGCCTTTCTTTTTAAAATTCTTTTTTTGTTTACAGAACTCTTTAAAAATCATCCTTATGTTGGGTTTACTTGCTCTCAACCACCACTCATAGATATATGTTTGTTCGCCTATATTGGAGTTGTTGTGGTAGATTATCCTCACGGAAACTAAAACCATTCTCTACAAAACTACTTCATGTGAATATGTGATGACTTTTTGGTGTCTTTTCTATCAACTTTTGGAGTTGAGGCATGTCTTTACTATTTTGTCTCCCTTTTGTGTTCTTATGTGAAGCAGTATCCAAAGAAACTGAAAACAGAGACGTGAATAATCATGACAATGTTTCGAATTTTTAAAAATAAATAATATCATTGATATTTTTTTTTTCAATTTAAAAAACTTGTACATAAATTCAAAGAGTTCCTTTCAATGATTTATTTGAATCTGTTACATTGATTTATTATAAAATTTCAATTTGTCTAGAACGAAAAATGTTTCTAGAAGATAATCGATGTAGGATCGAGATTAAGACAAACTTTAGATAAATACGACATCCTAGAAATTAAAATGAATAGGGATTTTAGGCGGTAGTTTCCAGGAACATGCACATACTAATTAAAACTAAGGATAACAGATATAAGAATGGAAGGGAAAAAAGTATGTATACAGTACTTTATTTATATGACGAATATGTTCGACATTAACCAAGTAACTTGTGTACTTTGTAATGTCGTTCTTAAAATAGAATAAACAAGGTGGAACTTATTTCCCCAGGTCCTACCATAAATGCATTGAAAACAAAACACTGTTAAACTCTGATAAAAATAAATATAATGGACACACACAATCTTGTCACAACAAGATGACAACAGGTATTTGTCTTAGAACAAATATAGCTCGATCTGTAAAAAAAGAAGTAATATAGTTAATAATTCACAAATAACAAAAAATTATTATTCTATTCTAATTTTATAAATATATTCTTTTTCTCAATTTTAACTATTTTATTATTTTATTTATAATTAATAATTTCTAGAGTCATTTGGGTTATTTTGTCATTTCTCAAACTCTGATATGGAAAAATTAATAGAAATCAAAACAATATAATGTTAATCATTCTAAGCAGAATTATATTTGATAAAATTTTGACATTCTTAACAAGTTTTTAAAAAATTAATACAAAATAAAATAGAAATCATGTAATAATTGAAAATGAGGATGGCACATTCACCATGGGAATTGTTGGTCCTAGAAAAACTATGTAGAGGGGGTGGAATAAAAGTTATTGAAATCTTCTAAACCTTTGAAAGTCTTTTTATCACCTTCTTATCTTTGATCGATTGAATCAATTGAAATCACGAAATTAGAGTTATGAGATGAAAAGACCCTTGAAAAACCTTAATCAAATATCAAGATGCAGAATCATTTGAACAAACATTCAATTACTAAAATCACAACATATAAAAGGAGATAAAGATATAAAGATATATGACTCAACCCTAGCCAAATCTTTCCACTAAAATCCTTTCTAGTTACAATCACATTCACACACACACAACAAAACTCAACCCTACAAGTCTACAACCATGTGAGAGTAAAATAAACCCTTTGTTGGATCCTACAACAAAGTCCCTAAAAATCCCTATTTTAGAAATCAAAATATGATAAGAAAAAAAGAGAGTTAAAGGAATGAGATCACAAAACCCTTGAAGATCTAAATCAATTTGCTCAAGGTTGAACACAAGCCATGGCATTGTCTTTAATCTTCATGATCAAGGATGAGAATCTTGTTGATCTCTATCACCTCTACATGAAAACCCTCTCAATAACTTTCATTAAAGGAGTGAAAAATTAAAAATCTATTTGGAAGCTTGTTGACTCAATGGTGGGTGAGTTATTTATAAAGAAAATGATAATTAAGAGCTTTAATCAACTATGACCTTCCTGTAATCAATTAAACCGTTCTTATAGACCTAGGTTTCCACTGAAGAATAATGTAATAAATTAACAATTCCTTGTAATCGATTAAATCTCTTATATAGTCATCAGTGAAACTTGTAGAAGCATTGTATATGATAAATTTGTAATGGATTAAATTGATATCACAGAAACTTTCTAACATCCTAAAATTTACAACTCATACTATCGTAAGTTTTGTGTCTATGTGCTCTGTGAAAACTTAATTGATATTGAAATTAATTACAATGATGATTTAAGTTAAGTGATTTAGGAAAATTTGAATTTTATGTACATTATTCCATGTGACAAGTATTAGTGAAATTCAACTTTAATTGAAATCTAAGTTTTACACTGTGTGAATTTATAATGTCATTTAATTATGCTTTTTCCTAAAATAATTTTTGAGTTAAATCTCATTTAATTATTCGTGTGATTGATTTTGTGTGACCAACATCTATTAATTGTTGAGATTTAATTGAGAACAATTTGGGCTGTGTAGAATTTATATAGTGTGAACTTGCATTGTGTAAATTTGTGTTGTATAAAGTTACTCTATGTAAGATTAACAATGAGTGAGATTAGATTTAATGACTTTTCCCTAGATAATTATCACAAGGATCAAGATTAATTAACTAGAGGTTTACCATTTATGGTTAAAGTGAGATTTTCATTTTTGGCTTAATTCTATTATAGCCTTTACTAGCATGAGATTCAAAAGCCATTTTAGCCATAAATGCATGGCATTTCTTGGACAACCATGTTTGGGCACCCCATTGACCATCACATAAACTCACATTACTCCCTAAAATCCTAGATCTTGAATCCTTTAATTACCTCCAAGTCCAAATTAAATTCTCACACACTCTAGGTCTAATTAAAAGCATCAACATAGTGTGAACCCCTCATCCTATGGGTGGATGTCAAGGTATGGAGGAGTTTAACCCCTCTTACACTTGTTTTCTTGCTTGGTTATGGAGTAGCTTCCATTAAATGTGTTGTAGGAACATAGAAATTTAGCTCTCCAAAATCAACACTTTAGGTTCCTTTTCTTTTAAATTTCATGATAAGATTGTTATAACTTGTAATTTTTTCATTTTGGGCATTCAATGTTGTGGTAACATGCTTTTTTATGAATGGCATTCAATTAAGATTGGTTTGGAAGCCATGGAAGATGAAAATACCCTTTTTTGAGGCAAATTGCAAAGGGAAGAGGTGTACTGATCTTGAGGCTTAAGCGCAAGTAAGCTTAGGCTTAAGAGTGGTGGTACTCAAGTGCGGGTTAACCTAGGCTTTAGCGCAAAGATCAGAACATGCAAGGTTCTTCTGTGATGCAATGAGGCCTAAGCATGAAGTAAATAACGCTTAGGCGCGATGCTTAAGTGTGGGTTAGCTAGCGCTTATGCCTAATTGTCACGCTTAAGCACAACTAGAATGTTGCATAAGCATGACTCTCTATTAGATCTATTGTGAATGACTTCCAAATGGATTTGAATTGGAATTTCCTTATAGTATAAGTCTTTTGAAATGACATATATAAGTTTGAGTGTTATGTTAGAAGAATTTACCTTTACTAAGAATAGATAATTAGAAATTGAATCAAATTGGGTATGAATTCCTTGTACTTTAAGTTGTTATTGAAATTACTCTTGAAATTTTAACATGATTGAACGAGTCTACCCCAAAGGGAGTTCAATATATTTTAACATGAATTATTGATCATTATGAATTGAGTTTTTTTTTAATTGCTACTATTGAATTATTATTGAGTGAATTGGAGACTGGGAGGAATTGTGATCTTCAGGAAAATTGTGTGTTGGAAAACTTGAATGCATGTGTGCTTGTATATTGATGTAGCATTGTTTGGTGTGATTAAGGATTGTGGAATCTTGAAGGTGGGACAAATGAAATCAATGTGTGAGTGCATTTGTGCCAACTAGAATTAAATTAATTCTAGCGTTAATTAAAATTTCCTTTGTAACAATAGTGAATACATATTTAACAATAGTGTGAATGTCCTGAACTAAGAGACTTAATAAAATGTAGGTACCATTGCACATTGGAGTATATTCTTGAGTTTTTGATTTAGAATGAGCCACTAGGACCTTTGCTTGGAAAATATGGATTAGGGGACATAAAAAAATGTGAAAGTCATGAATGTGTGTCATGATGTGTTGTTGTGGTGCATGATGCATGTGATTGCTAGTTATGGAGGCAAGCTTTGGAGAGGTTGTGTGGGGAGCTCTGACTATGTTATGTGTTATGTTAATAAAGGACAGGGTAACAATGGATTGACCCCTTGAGATAGCTGGGGAGATGTTGATCTCTATGTGATGTATTGATGAGCTTATGTCGTTTAGTTGATTGTTATCCAATACCATTAACAAAGAAGCCCACACCAACCTGTAAAGGACAATCCTAGTATCCAGTATGGAAATTTGTTGACAAGTCAGTTCCTAGAGATTACATTGACTTGTTGTTTCTTGGGGGTTTGGTGCTGATTTTGTGGTCACATTTCCACAGTTCCAACTTGGAAACTTCGACAAATGTGAGACATAATCGGTTGGTGAGAGCCTTCCATTGTACCGCGGTGAAGGTGTACTGCCAACAGTCATCCAACTTAAATTGTGTAAGACCACTGAGTTTTAAAAGTTCCACTGGCTGCTGGCCCTTGATGTGATAAGTTAAGAACTTGTTGGAAACCTGAATAGGATTGCAAGTGAGACTGTGAGAGGACCTTGGTTAGTATGTATGTTTGTGACCGTAAGGTTGTTTGCTTGTGGTTTTAGAGGATATGGATGACTCACTCCATACACCCTTTGTTTTTTCTAGAGAAAGATGAATGATTTGATGCCAATGAAAAGGATTGGACGGAACAACTACAATGGGCACTAAGGAGGTGATTATACTTGTTTGAGAAGAAGAAGGATCCACTGAGGATACCTTGAGAGTTTTGAAGTAGGTATATAAGGGTTGGGTTTTCTTTGAGTCACTCCTTTGAGTCTTAGTCTTTTCTTATGCGTAAAATGGTAGATTAGGTTTTAGTTTTATGTTGTTACCATTATTTTGTATGTGACTTAGATGTATTAGGTATCTAATTTTAGGAATGTAAACATGTGTATTATAATTGTATAGTGCAGTTGATTAATGAGGTATTATCGAGAATGTACAAATGAGTTTTTATTGTTTTGTATTGGTTTAATGAAAATCAAGTATTTTATAAATTAAATTGTTTCTTGGTGAAAGATATGATGTTGATAAATGCCTTATTTTACTTATAATGGGCATTATCTCAATATGACTTATCGTTTTTAAAAAGATCCCAAGTGATGACGTTTTAAAGTAAAGACAACAAAGTTATTCATGATTTAGGGAAAGGATAGTTGGGCAATTTTTCTTAAGTTAATTCTTTTATTCCATAATTTCAAAAATGAATTAAGAAAAATCATAATAGTGATCAGGGGTGTTACAAACTTCGTGTAAATGGAGACATAATGTAAGCTATTATGAGAAAGAGGTAATCTATAATGATAAAATAAAAGTAAGCCTCTTAAACCAACTTTTCCTTGTTGTAATCGATTACTAAATGCTTAATTGTTCAATGAACTTCTAAAATTTCAGAGATAACTAATCATAGAAAAATAGGAGATAAAGCTAAGCAAGAACTAAAACTAATTCTAATCACACATGTCTAGCTCTAACCAATTAATACAATGCCACACCCATAAAATGTGTTGTTGATTATTGGACGATGGACGACAAAGATAGGAGGCATGACAACCTTGGTTGTCTGGTGCAATACTCTTGTCTTCTATAATGGTCATCTAATTTCTGTAATCTGGTGAAGCATCCAGTCACCTAGAAGGGAACATTTAGTCTAGTGGTTCATTAACATAGATTATGTTGTAACTGTAACTATATCTATTTTTCCATTGTAACCATTCTTGGTTAAACAATTAGTTGTTGTCTCATTTATAAGTAGTTTTATATTCTTGGTTCAATGAGCTTACAAGTTCTTTGAACCCCTTCATTTTAAATTCTATTATTCACAATAAACATAACAATTTCTTACGTTATCTCTCTCGTGCTTCTATCATCTGAATGTCTTTTTCTAAATAGAATTTCTCAAATCTTTCTTAACAAATTGGTATCTAGAGCATTAGTTCACAATTAGTTCTGCATTTCTTCCTTGGTAAATCAAGTCATCAGTGATAAACCATTCTGTTTTTTTATCTATTCGTGAAGCGTCTTCAAGATTCTATTAAAAAATTATGGTCAGCACAATCAAGATTGAGAAATTCATATGGAAGAATAGCTTCAACCTCTAGCACATCATGATGTGAGCCTCATCGAAAGAATACCGCATCTGGGCTCATCTCTCCGATCATTCATCAGGGCTAGTTCTCTTATTTTTTTTAATGACATTTTTTTATGAAGTTTGTGAAGAACTGATTATTGTTGGGCTTTGCCTCAAATTAGAGAAACTCTTCATGACAAAATCAATTTGTAGCAAGTTACTTCTGAAATGATGTTTGTTTGGCCTTCGAATGAGGGAAGGTATGCCACTGAAGAGATATCTTGATGAGCTAAACTCTATTCTAGGGGAGCTACACGACATTGATGTCAAGATGGAAGACGAAGATCTAACAATGATTTTGTTAGTCTCTCTTATCCCTCATATGTGAATTTTATGAGTTCTCTTAGTGTAGGCAAAGACTCAATTACACTTGAAAAACTTAAGTTCAGTTTCTACTATAGAGAGCTTTGATTAAGGGCGTCTAGGAATGGTAATGAAGCGTCAATGTTTGGACTATCAGTGATTGATTCTACTAAAGGGTAGGAAAAGAAGAAAGGCAATGGTTGAAAGAAGAGCAAAGTTGATTCTATGGATGTCTGCAATTACTGCAAAGAATTGGGGCATTGGAAGTGAGATTGTCTAAAGAAAGCAAAGAAAGATTTTGTTGTTGCTCTTGTTCAGAATGACTCCTCATCAAAAAGCGATTTGGTTTTGGCTGTTGGTGAACAACTACAACAACATTTTGAACTGTGAGTACCAGAGTCATGTTATTCTTATCACATGTGTCCACACATACATTGGTTTTTGACATGAAAAGAAGTTTGGTGGTAATGTCCTCATGGATAACGATGCTCCTTGTAAGTCTGTCTGTATAGGTTTTGCACAAATCAAAATGCATGATGGTGGTGTTAGAACCTTAATTGAAGTTTGTCATGTTCCTGAGCTTAAGAAAATCTTGTATTTGTGGGTGCCATGGATTCAAATGGTTTCTCTTGCTGGGTTGAAGATGGGGTTATTCATATTAGAGGAAAATGAAAGTTTGTGGTAATTCTCTATGGCATCTATGTCTTAGCCACATGAGCGAAAAAAGTCTAGTTATTCTGACCAAGTGAGATTTACATGGAAATCCCAAGGTGGGACCTCTTTCATTTTGTGAGCATTGTGTCTATGGGAAGCAACATTAGACGAAGTTCCCAAAGGTTGTGCACACAACAAAGGACATGTTGAACTACGTCCATTCTGACTATTAGGGGCTTTCGACAGCTCCTTTATTAGGAGTGGTAAGGTATTTCTTCTCCATCATCGATGATTACTCAAGGATGACATGGGTATTCATGATGAAACAAACATTTGAAGCCTTCAATTTTCAAGCATTGGACGATTCTTATGAAGAATCGAACAAGAAAGACAGTAAAGTGTCTCATGACTGACAATGTCTTGAAATTTTGTTCTATTGAATTCAATGAATTCTATTGAGATGAAGGCATAGATGGGCAACGTACTATATGCTATAGTCCACAACAAAACGATGTAACAGAAAGAATGAACATGACCTTGTTGGAAAGGGCAAGATGCATAATATGAATTAAATATTGAATAAGAGTTTTCAGGATGAGATATTCAACATAATATGCTATCTTGTGAATTGCTCACCATCCACTACCATAGACTTCAAGATGGGTGGAGCCCAGAGCCAAGAAGGGATTCTTTATGGGCTATGGAGATGGAGTAAAAGAATTTCAAGTCTGGTCTCCATCTGAAAGAAAGGTCTTTCTAAGTAGATATGTCATCTTTGACGAACTCTCTATGCTAGACTCAAAAACTGATGAAGATTTAGGCAAGGCTGAGGATGTCACCAAGCAGGTGGAGTTTGAGAGCTCCAAAGTCTGAAACATTAGTGATCAAAAGCAGTTTGAAGTACTGGATGAGATTGATCAGGAACTTTAAATGCACTAGATTAGATAGTTAGTTATTGTCTCCTTTATAAAGAGCTTTGTATTCTAGGTTCAATGAGCTTGAGAGTGTTTTAAACCACTTCATTGTAAATTCTATTATTTGCAATAAACTTAACAATATTACATGATATTGATCTCTCTTCTCCTTCTATCATTTGAACTTCCCTATCTAAATATAATTTCTCGAATCTTTCCCAATAACACTACCACAAAAGTGCCTTTCCATGTCACAGTATCTATGCCAGTTATCAAAAAACCGATATAGTAAATGATGCGGTGACATTTTTGCAATTAATGCCAACTTTACACCATTAATGACGGTTTCTATTAAACCTCCTTTGATGTGAACATTACGAAGGCGTTTTTATAAAAACCGTCTTTGATCTAAGTCATTTTTAATTATTTTATTCAGTTTCACTTTCACTTTGAATTAATAGTTTCACTTTCATTTTTAATTCGTGCCTTACTTGAATTTACTACTGTGACCACCGCTGTTGATTCCACCGTGAGGTTCGAAGTCTGACGCAAGGTCTATCATGCCTTTCGTTCTACTTCAGTCTCGTCCCACGTCACAGCTAGCACACATCCTAGCTTCCATTGTTTCCACCTGCCTCCGTCCCACAGTAAGTACTAATGTTGCTTTTCTCCTAAATTAAATTTGTTTGTTGTTCATGCTTGTTCGGTTGTTATAGCTTTTATTCATAGGTGTTTGGTGTTTCTAACATGCTTACCAATTTGTTGACATTGTGTTCGTTTAATTTGAACCCTACATATACTCAGTTTTAATTAGAAACCCCTTTTTTGAATATATTTAAGTTGTCAGAATGCACCTATGTAATGGGTCCAATGTCTGTATGAATACTGGTTTTAATCATGGCCACCCCACCATCAGCAGGTTATAATAGATTAAGACTAAGAACCAGACTAAGCGTGTGTGTGAGATATAGAGTGTTGCATACAATGAGATTTAGTATCTTCCACTTTGGAGGACAAGGTTCAAGAAGGAATGCTAGGGTTCTGAATGATGGAAGATTTAGAGTGTCTCAATAGTTACTACATTATTTAATAATTTGATTCAGAGAGCCAACATATTTTCATCTACTAACACTGAGTCGTCATAAAAAGGTTTGCCACCCCCAACATTGGACATAAAAGAGACTAGACTTTTTTCTTTTTCTTTCATATTTTAGTTACTGTAACATTCAAAAGCACTGCACTATCAGTACACGGATACACCAAAACAATCAAAATATGATATTAAACTGTTGGGACATTTGTCAGAGGTTACGAGGGGAGTTAACAACCTTAGATTTGTTTAAGTATAGTTGGACTTCCTCCCTTCGTATTCACCCCCCCACCCCCCTTGTTTTTCTCAACTTAATCTCAGGTTTTTTACTTTCAATGTGTAACAGAATAACAAGACAAAATTTATACACTGATCTGTCCCCTACTCCCCTGTATGTGTGTTCTCCAAGAACAATTAAGAAATGGAAAGTTGGATTTTTTATCATTCTATAACATACCTGAAAAACAATTTTTTTGATTGAAGATTCCTCTAAGAAAGGTTGCAGCATTACCACTCCTGGAGGCAATTTTGTATCAAACATTGTTTGTGCTAGTTTAAACAATTCTTGTAGCTCGTTTTCACATCTGCTAAAGGTTTCTATACTAAGCTCCCTATAAAATAAAAGACAAGCAGTTATATAATTTGATTTGAACTTACCCACTAATTGAGTGTCATTTTCAATTAAAAAATTATGAAGTTGAAAGTCAACCGTCCTCCAATGAAGTTATTTGATATTTCACATAATCCATATTCTGGTGAAACACATCTATAGTGAAAGATAAAATAAGAAAAAAATCAACTTTAGGAAAGGATACCAAGGTATATGGGCATTTTGTGATTAATGTTTACTATATTTCATATACATTCATCGTTTGAGGATTCAATTTTAGTCCAGACAAATTGAGATTCAAGTCACAGTTTCTAGGATTTGGCTCCACAACAAAGTGGGAAATTATGGGAGAATCCACCCTTGAAAAAATGAAGAAATAAGTAATATAGATTTTTCATTTTTTCCAATATTCCCTTAATTTTTTTTCTCCTCTCTAATCTTCTTTCTCTCTCCTTAACTCTGGAATCTATTTGTAACCAAAGTCATATTATATTCTGCATCAATTAATCCTTGCTTTCATTGTCTATTCCCAGCAGCACTGCTAGTTCAGTTTGTAACTTGGTATTAGCAAAGATATCTATTTATGTTCTTATTTTCAACAAAAAGATAGCATTATATAAATAAGACTTAAATGCATGTTTCAGTACCCATAGCTCTCTGCAGCTCTTAATGGGTCACCATTAGCAATCACAAGAACTAGATTAACATAGGCAACTCTCAACTGATCTGGGAGATCCTTCAGCTGTCCATAGTCTAGCAAGGCAACCTAAATTGAGGGAAGTTACTACATTACGATAGTTAAGAGTTAAAAAAAATAAAATAAAAAAATTAGACCTTGATGTCTAGAACCAATTCTCAATGTTCTACCCACTATTATGGTCATTTCCATATGTAATTCCACTTGATTAAAACAACTCTACAATAACTGTAGGATACTCACCTAGAGATGAAATAACAGTAAAGGAGATATTAGAAAACAAATATAGTTGATGACTTGCCTCTGATCCTTTACAAATCAGGATATTTCCTGGATGAGGATCTATTTTCAAAATCATTTGATCATATGCTTGAGTCAAGCTCTGAAGAATTTTCCTGCACTTTTACAAGTTAATAGTGTAATTCACTTAAAAATGCATATGAAAAATAATCTATATTATAAACCTTCAGGGAAGAAGTTGGTGTTATTGTTATTAAAACTTCCATCTCCCCTTTGTTATTTGATTCGGACATTTGTGTACACTGTAAAACAATCAGAAGTCCGGACAGCAACCAAATACGTTCAAAGTTGAATGAGTGCCAAGATTTATCAAATCTGTTGTATTCTTACAATTTGGTAATTTATGGTTCACCATCAGAAGTATAACATTTTTCTTATTTATTGTTTGCACCAAATGTATGGCTTACATATTTTAAAAGTATAGGTTAAATTAAGAATCATTGTATATACATTTGATCATGGAACAAAAAATCATTGTAGGAATTCAATGTCAAATTGTTCCTAATATTGTATTCCCTTTTTCAATAGTAAGAGTTTAAAGATAATTATTATCCATATAAAATTGAAATGTCTTCATGTGAAAAAATAAGTGCAAGCAGACACTTTCATTGTTTTCTTCAGACTACGTTGCTAAAAGACAATAATTTGATTATTCGTTATAGAGGTTTTGGCAGAAAGCATGCAAACTGAACTTTGGTGTATTTAGTTGGAGCTGAATGCTCACATCTTTAAGGGCATGTTGATCTCTTCAACTCATTATGAGATAGGATTAGGTTTGTGACATAACATTCTTCTGAAGGTTTATTCGAGAGTGGCCATTTTTTACATTATGACTACCACCTTGTTGCATTATTAATGTTGTTCCTGTTTATGCTGTCCTTTTCTTGTGGAGGACATCACAGCCCCCAAGTTTTACTTTCCTTCTCAAACTTATTTTTCTATGTAAAAGACACCAATGAATAAATGAATAAGTTTATCTTGATGACTTAAAAAAGACGAGAGCTAAAAGCAAATGTCATAATCATTTAGGCCATGTATAAGTTATTAACTGAAACAAAAGTGTGGTGTAAAAGACTACTTTAGGATATATAGCTCAGGAGCTTACTGTTTAGCAGCTGTTGCAACTTTGCCATGAGGATTTATGCCCCTCTTTGCTACTTCATCACCGAGGTTCATTATAGGAATCCCATCAAGTAATCTCACTTGCTCAAGTTCCTGTTTCACTTGAAAGGAAGTGAAACAAAGATTATTACTGATTTATGTTATGACATAGAGTT
The DNA here is from genome assembly GCF_000004515.6 of Glycine max. Lineage (NCBI taxonomy): Eukaryota > Viridiplantae > Streptophyta > Magnoliopsida > Fabales > Fabaceae > Glycine > Glycine max. The sequence continues at coordinate 22,473,580 of NC_016091.4, read as the reverse complement.
GACAATAATATGAACTCTCCAACTTGCTAATATTTAATCCTGGCGATTGGAGCCTCTTGACCAATCCAATGCAAATATTTTGTTATACTTTTCAGAGTCTCATCTTTTTATAGGTTCATGGTCAAATCAAGTATCTTTAGTATCCGTTGTTGTGTTTTTCATACATTATGCCTTGCTTGAACAACTTTTGTAGGTGGAAATTATGCATTAGAGACTAGGAATTAATTTTGATGCAACACAAATTACTTACAATTAACCAATGGTATAATTAGTAATATCCTCCATTAGAGACTATGTTAATTGAATTTGGGTTAATATGATGCCAAATTTTATGCATTTTATTTTTATTTGCATAATTTTTTTTGTATGCATACATGATATATATCATATATTTCAGCTGCTATGCGACTTCCTCTAGTTATCCATGATTTCTGATTGTTATATGATATAGCAGATTATTGGCTTTCCACCATATTTGTGATCTGCAATTGTGATAACATTGGTATCAAGTAAATTTTCGATAGAATCCTATAAATGCTAGTCCATCTTTTTTTAAAAAAAAATTGTACAATTTAAAAATGAAAAATTCAATGTGCATCAAAATGTTGTCTGTGAATTTTTGTAGAGCACTTCATTGCATGTTGAAAATGGACTACTTTTAAATTCAATCAATCTAGAATACAAATATCATTTGGATTCATGTTAGTGGTCCTTTGTTGATACTTGAAAGTAGGTCATTTGTAAGTTACACTGTAAATCCTTTGAGGTTCATAGCATGTCTCTATAAAAAACACTTATTACAAGCTCACCTTCTCTAAATTTACATTCACGACAAATTGAAAAAATGTAGAATATAGACCATTCAATATCTTAAAATCCGAAAGAATTGCAAAAATGATTAACAACTACCATGTCTATTTGCCATGAACAAAAATTCACCAGTATTCCTTTCTTACCCATGATGGTAAGGCCAAGGAATGTTGTGGTAACCCTTAGCTTATTTTAGTGAAACCAATGAAGACAGAACTAATCCAAATGAAAAGGAATTCTATTACGATAGGTGTAGTGTTTATGTATATTTGTACACACGTCATCTTTCGATCACAACAAGAATAATTTCATCACAGTGCTACCAAATTATGGTTGTGGATGTCAAAACTGTAGTATGAAGGTATGTATGTGATTTAGGGAACAAAATGGGGGATGGTTGATGCCGCTGTGAGTTACATGCTTCGTCGGTTTTGAGTTTGTGTACATACTATTTCATTTTGGTATTTGCATGTCAATCTTAATGGTTTACTTATCCAAAGCTATAGATATCTGTTAAATTCAAGAAAAACAGATTTGTTTTATTTCTTTTTGAACATTGAGGTTCTACATCTTACCTTTTGTCTTTCTATTTCTCTGAATGAAGTTGGTTAGTGAAGCATTTTCTTGGTTCCCACTTCAGCTTAGTCTATCATTTGGGATAATTTTTATGCCATTTTAAAAAGTTGAGGATAAGTTAAACCAAAAGAATTAGATTTGAAATAAAATAGAAGTATTTTGTTTGTATGATGATTACTTTTTGTTGGACTTGAAAGGTTAACATGGATTACATGTTCTCCTTTTATTTTGTATGTTGTTCCCCCTATCTATAGTGTTGTGCTTGTAAAATGAGATGTAATGAATCACATTAAAAAAATAAGACATGGTAAAGAGTACAGACTGCTAACTTGCCAAGATGCTAAGCTTATCCTCTATCGCTTTGTATATAATTTGACTGTTGTTTACATTCTTGGGAAAATAAACTTTCAATATGTGGTTTAAAAGATACAGACAATGTTACAATGCAATTAATCTGGTGATTGAGTTGGTTATGACACTTTCTTTTTAACCTTAATTGAAGTTTGATAGTGTTACTGAGAAAGTCTGCTGAAAAATTGTTTTTCACAATTACTGATCTCTGTAGCATGACATTGAGTCTTTTTTATATTTGCAGACAATTACCATCTCTAGTACAGGTTCAATCACCAAGGAATAGACATCATCAATTTCCCGACATTGATCACTACTCCAACAGGTATTCCACTACTAGGGGTCAACATATTTCTTGATTGAAGTGAATATACCAAACACTAGCTATTATAGTTACCTTCAGGATATGGCTTTTAAATTAAGTTGTTGTTTACTTAACTTCATTTTAGAGAATTATTTGTTTTACATGCTGGATCCTATGTGATGTGAACATGGACTAGTGTAAGTGACATTGAAACCTCTTTCCCTTGTCCTTGAAGAACTTTTGGAAATAATCCAAGTCCCACATCGGCTAAAAGTAATCCCACATTAGAATATATAAGTGAGGGGCAACCCTCACCCCTTGAGCTAACTTTTGGGGTTGAGTTAGGCCTCTCACATTATTTATTATAAGATGGTATCAGAGCTAGTTCTGATCTTGGGACCATGCTTCCGCTAGTCCTCGCTTTGTGGTGACAAACATCCACCATTTGTTGTTCACGCCCCAAGCCCAGGAAGTGCTTGGCATGAGGGGGTGTGTTCGAAATAATCTAAGTCCCTCATCGGCTAAAAGTAATTCGACATTAGAATATATAAGTGAGGGGAAACCCTCACCCCTTGAGCTAGCTTTTGGGGTTGAGTTAAGCATCTCACATTATTCATAGAAATACCCAAGTCCCACATCGGCTGCCTCACTCCTTGGAGTGCACCTTATATATCTGTTGGGCAACTTCACTTAATGCCAATTGGTTTTAAAATAAAATCTAACATGGTATCAGAGCAGGCTCTATTCCTCAGACCTCGTCTTCGCTTCCACTGCGACCACCCACCATTTTTTGTTCATGCACCAAGCCCAAGAAGTGTTGTGTGTTGGGAAATACCCAAGTCCCACATCGGCTGCCTCACTCCTTGGAGTGCAGCTTATATATCTGTTGGGCCACTTCACTTAATGCCAATTGATTTTAAGATGAAATCTAACATAAAAGTAATCCCACATTAGAATATATAAGTGAAAGGCAACTTTCACCCCTTGAGCTAGCTTTTGGGGTTGAGTTAGGCCTCTCACATTATACACTCTAAAATGGTATCAGAGCTGGTTATGATCCTAGGACCATGCTTCCGCTAGTCCTCGCTTTGTGGTGACAAACACCCATCATTTGTTGTTCACGCCCCGAGCCCAGGAAGTGCTTGGCATGAGGGGGTGTGTTGGAAATAATCCAAGTCCCACATCAGCTAAAAGTAATCCCACATTAGAATATATAAGTGAGGGGTAACCTTCACCCCTTGAGCTAGCTTTTGGGATTGAGTTAGGCTTCACACATTATACATTCTAAGAAGAACATTAGTTAACAGATCACCCAATTGATTATTTGAAGTTAACAAAATATGTGCTAATTTATCTGGAGTCTATATGTTTGGTATGCTCATCAAAAACTGGGTTAGATGTAATATGAAGGGCTGCATGATTATCACAAATTAGTCTCAGTTCCAACCTCACAAAATTTTGTTGGATCAAATGGCCTCAGAATAATTAAGAAGGGGGGTTGAATTAATTATTCCTAAACCTTTACTTATTAAAAATTTACTCTTCTAAGGCTTTTACTATGTTGTTAAGTAAATGAAGAATAGAAAAGAAACTTAACCAAAAGTAAAAGCGGGAATTAAAGTGCACAGCGGAAATTAAAAGAGTAAGGAAGAAGGAGACAAACACACAAGAGTTTTTATACTGGTTCGGCAACAACCCGTGCCTACATCCAGTCCCTAAGTGACCTGCGGTCCTTGAGATTTCTTTTCAGTTCTCTTTGAACAACCTAGTGGATGTACCCTCCACTAGAACTGATCCACAAGAGATGTACCCTCTCTTGTTCTCAGTCAACAACCCAAGTAGATGTACCCTCTACTTGTACCACAAAGGATGTACCCTCCAATGTGTTAAGACAAAGTTCTTAGGCGGTTAAACCTTTGAAACTTTGTGAATGGGGATACAAAAGAATTCTCAGGCGGTTAGTCCTTTGAAATCTTTTGTATATGGGAAAGGGAAGAATCAAAAGAATTCTTAGACTGTGTTGTTTTGAATTCTTTGACAAGGGAGAAGGGAGACACAAAAGAATTCAGGCGGTTAGTCCTTCGTTCATTTGGAAAAGGGAGAAGAGAGATACAAAAAGAATTCAGGCGGTTAGTCCTTGGTGAATTCTTTTTGGCAAAAGGAGAAGGGAATGAAAAAGATGAATAACACAGTTTTCAAGGTTTGGAAAACCAAAAAACTTTGGAAAGCTTTTGGTAAAAAGGAAGAAGAAGAAGAAGAAGAAGAAGTTCAAGGAGACTCAGAAATCAATTGGCAAAAGTTTGTTGTAAAGGTTGTAAGTGTTATTCAAATGCAAATCAAGGTCTTGCTTTTATAGACTCTTCATGTCTGGTCAAGAGAACCATTAGAAGAGTTATAACCTTTAGAAAAACTTAAAAACCATTTGGAAAAGTTATAACTTTTAGAAAACTTGAAAACTATTGGAAGAGTTACATCTTTTGATTTTGTTCAGAAACTATCAGTGGTAATTGATTACCAAATCAGCGTAATCGATTACACAAAGCTTTTTTGTGAAAGGATGTGACTCTTCACATTTGAATTTGAATTTCAATGTTCAAACACACTGGTAATCAATTACCAAATTAGTGTAATCGATTACAACATTTTGAAATCAATTGGAACGTTGTAAATTCAGTTGAAAGCTTTTTGAAAATCATTTTGCTACTGGTAATCGATTACAATAATCTGGTAATCGATTACCAGAGAGTAAAAACTCTTTGGTAAAAGGTTTTTGAGAAAAATTCATGTGCTACTCAGTTTTTGAAAAAACTTTTTAATACTTATCTTGATTGAGTCTTCTCTTGATTCTTGAATCTTGAAACTTGATTCTTGATTCTTGAAATCAAATTTCCTTTTGAACCTTGAAGTGTTCTTGATTCAATCTTGAACTCATCCTTTGATTCTTGAGATCATCATCTTTGTTATCATGAAGTGTTCTTGACTCTTGAGCTTTTTGTCATCATCTTTGTCATCATCAAAACTCTTTGAATCAATCTTGATTCATCATGAAGCTTGCATCTACAAATTTTAGCTCTTTAATGAGTTATTTATTTGTTTTTAGACATATTAGTTCATAAATGTTAGTGCTTAGCTTTACTTAGTTTTAAAAGATTGGCAAAAATTTTGTTAAAACATAAGCACTTAGACAATGAAGGAAAGCTGGAGTTGCTGCACATGATGTCTAACATTATGTCAAGGAATCAGATTGGGCTGCACAATGCACAAGGCAAGATAAAATGTCAAATGAAGAATTGAAGCTGCAGGATCCACGATGTCGGATACAATGTCCAGGACATCCTGCCCGAAAATACTGGACACATAAATCTGTTATATCTTTAACAGATTAATGTGCAGTCAGCAACAGATTAGGAGCTCTATCTTTAGGAACGAATTAAAAGATAATTAAAGATTGAATTACAAACTTGAATAGTTTCGTTCAGGGATTAGAGATTGAAGATAAAAACTAAAAGATAAAACTTTATCTTTTAGATCTTTAAGTGCAGATTTTTCAGGAGAATGATAGAGCTTATCCAGCGCAAGTTGTTGCAGCCCAGATACGTACACTGCTATATAAACATGAAGGCTGCACGGGTTTTTAATCAAGTCAGAGATTGAAGAGTTATTTTGTGAGTTTTGTGACTTGAGTGTTTTGTGAGCCACCTTGATGCTACCCTAACATCAAGTGTTGGACCTGAGTGTGTAGAGTTGATCTCTATTGTTCAGAGAGCAATCTCTGGTGTGTCTTTGATTTGTTTGTAAACACGGGTGAGTGATTGAGAGGGAGTGAGAGGGGTTCTCATATCTAAGAGTGGCTCTTAGGTAGAAGTTGCATGGGTAGTGGTTAGGTGAGAAGGTTGTATACAGTGGCTGTTAGACCTTCGAACTAATACTATTTTAGTGGATTTCCTCCCTGGCTTGGTAGCCCCCAGATGTAGGTGACGTTGCACCGAACTGGGTTAACAATTCTCTTGTGTTATTTACTTGTTTAATCTGTTCATACTGTCATATACAATCTGCATGTTCTGAAGCGCGATGTCGTGACATCCTGTACGACATCTGTCCTCAGTATCAGAATTTCAATAAATAGTGAGAGTCATAACTTGATATTCTACTTCAGCTCTGGACCTTGCAACCATATTTTGCTTCATGAGGTTTTCCATGAAAGAGATTCACTCCAAATAAAACACAATATCCATAGGTGGATCTCCTATTAAGTATAGGTAATAATCTCCTTATACCCTCTATTCTCAAACTCTAATCCATCCTTTTACTAGTGATCCTCTAAGAAATATTAGAATTCTGTTGTTAGATCTATCAAAGAGTAATACTAGCTACCGTGGTTAGTCACAACGCGACCAAAAAAAAAACATTACTACTAACATGGGATTGTACTTAAATGACTAGTAAACAATGGCATTCAAAGATCAGCAGAGCCAGTCAATTTGGTGAGGCCAAATGTTATGGCCATAGCCATCCAACCTCCAACCAGAACCCTAAGACAAGACCTCGTCACTGGAGTTTTTCCAACAACTACTCCTACTCCTCCAAACACCAACAATGCCAAGCTAATCACAGTAGCAACAACTCCCATTCTAATATCTTGATTCCTTATAAAAACAGCAACTATCGGTGGCACCAAAGCACCAACAGAAAATGCCAATGGTGATGCTAGCACAACTTGAAATGGATTTGGAAGCTTCTCCCTTTGAGTTTCTTCATTAACTTTGAGACATCACTTGATATTCTCAATTTTGGTAAATGGTATTCCTGACTAGGTTCATTTTGTTGGGTTAAAAGTGTGAGGTAAAGTCCCACATCGGGTAGAAGTGGAAAGGTTGAGCACCATATAAGTGAGGAGAAGACCCATAAACCTGAACCTTAAGGTTTTGGGTTAGAGTGTGGTCCAAAACAAAAGGCACCTCTGCTACACTTAATTTGTTTGAGACTAGGAGATTTAGATTTATTTATTGATCCTATGGGGATCTTATCCAATGTTAATATATGATCAGGGTTTGATAATCAATTGTCTTTTTCAAGGTAGTTAGGGTAATAGTTGAAGTCTGTTAAACTTTTGAAATAAATAATATTTTTTTATATCCAGTAAACAACTTGCGAATGCATTATATTTGATCTTTTTGTTTAATAACCGCGAAATCATGCATTTATTTTAACCTCACCGCTAAACTGATCGAGCATAATGAGCTAGATTATATTTTACATTTGCAAAAGTTAATTTAGATTTTTCTGGATAAGATTATTGGTATAAATTATGAGCAAAAAATATATTCATATAGAAGTGAAAAAATTATGGATAAAAATATTTCTTTTCTCATTATCTTTCTTTTCCTCACCCTTCTCGAATACTACCCGAATCATTAAATCTTAACCTTAACACCTTAAGCATTTGATTTTTACTTTATCTTTTAGCATCACATTATACATTTCGTTTCATATTCCTTCTAAGGCCAATCTATTTTCCTTATGATAAGTTAAATTTTACTAACCCATACTATTTGAAGTGCCTCTAAGTTGAAACATTTCATTAATTATACATGAGGCTTGAAATCCATTATTCTTAGACAACATAGAAAAACCAACCAAAACCAACGTTGGGGAATTGGTTGCCTACCACTCCTTTCGGGAAGTTCTTATTTGTTGAAGAAACAAATGTATGTACCTTCCTTCAAGTTCATAAAAGCTAACCAACAATATAGGATAATCAGATAAGAAGTTGGGGAAAAAGCTCAACTCAAGCACTGTACTTATTGAAATGGACAGAAGATACTAGTTCTACTTCTACCCATTAATAATTCATGGAAACAAGTGCTAATGCATGGAACTAGTGTTGAGAGGACTGTTGCATTTGGAAAACCATGTTCTGTGTCTGAGGTCCCAAGTAAGAAGACTCATGAAGATTCTGTCCCTCAATTTTAACCCCAAAGGAGTTAGCACCAAAATGAGACATGAAGACTCTTTCATGACCAGGGTTGAGAGTCATAGCTAATGTTATGACTAAAATAAACCAACATCAATACACACAACAGAGTACTAGTGACACAAGGCTACAACCAGACAAGGAGCTAGATTCGAATCAAAGGCCTAAAAGGAAAATTACCAAGCCTCAGCATCTCAAGGATTTTGTATAAAAAAGGTGCTCAGTTGGCAGCTTCTCAATGGCTATAGAATTAGTGGTTGTTTGCCATTTATATCTTTCTGTTATAATCTGCTCCTTGTTATTCCTTTTCTGTTATTCCTCTAAGGTTAGTGGTGTCATTCTTGTTAGAATTCTGTTAGAATCCTTATCATTATCAATAGTTGCAGTGCTTATAAAGGGAATGATGTATTGCGAGAAAAGGCAGCATAAATAAAACTCATTCTTCTTTCTCACCTTTGTTGGAGGGACCTAGACCTTGAATGCTAGGGGCTATTTTCTTGAGCCTTTTCCTGTTTAAATTTGTTATGCATTTGTTTGCTGTTTTGACATTGTGTTTATGGCTGATTGAGTTTTTAGCTATGAAATATTCACTGTAGAAACACACTTATAAGTACTCTCCTATTGCAAATCAAAATTTCTTCCGTGCTACTTTCAAACAAGTATATGAAACCCATTGCAACTGAACTTGGAATATGATGTGGACCTGAGAAGAAACCAAGGTAAGAGTTTTTTATCCTACAAGGAGTTCGTTTTGCTTTTTGTTTTCATCAGGTAATTATAATGCTCTTGTTAATGACATCTGTGACACCCTCTACCCTCACAAATAATGAATAAAAGGAAACAAAATCATAAGGAATTTTTTTTAACACATTGACTTTAAATAAATTTCAAAAGATAAAGGGTTCACATTCACTTAATGAAAACATAGTAGAAATTGTTCAAATAAAAACAAAGTTATCCCGGCTCAAAACAAGGCTGTCCATGCTAAATAAATAAAAAAACTAAAGCAGAAAACATAGCACAATTATATCGTTTATGGAAATTATAACATGCGAAGTAAAATCCTATGCCCCAATGTCACACTTATCAGAGCATGTCTCTATCACCAGCTAAGTCTCTCAGTCTCTATCATGGACTCATCATATGATGGCTCACCTGAAACAAAATGGCAATCAGCCCAAACACAAACACACACCCGTAGTGAGTTATCACATTCGTATATAATAAAATATTAGAGCATGTGAAACATATAATACTTAAAGCTGAATTTATATAAATAACATAACTTCACAAAATCACACACATTATTCACACCCATTTGAGTTCATACACTCTAGACAATAACATCAAACCACAATTGTTAACTCAATGAAAGTCAAACACAAGCGTTATGCGACAAATACACTAGACTCAAGCCTACATGCAATGTGGTACCATTTTTCAGTGAAAAACCTCGTTGGGCGCCTAGGAGTACATGACAGGACATGCCTCACAATGGGTAAGTCAGGTCAATCTCACTAAGTGAAATCATAGGGAGACCAGTCAGGGTCACGTTGTTTTGTGAGAATGCCCCAACCATGTGGGATCGACACAGGCTTAAAGGAGCACTCAAACCCGATGACCCCGAAGGCCTACACTCCGAAGAGTCCATCAGAGCCTCTCCCTCCTGATTCCGGTCCAACCCAAAAAGAAAACATTTGAACACACAGACTCTACCTATGAATTATGCAATGCGCATAACTACTCAATTGTTTTCAAAATCTCAATTTTATATATATATATATATATATATATATATATATATATATATAAATATATTTTAACTCATCGCGCCTCAAGTTATTAAACTCGTCGAGTTCCTATAGTGGATCCCATCTCAACTCATCGCGCAATAACTTGTCACCCTTAAAGGGTCTTACCATTGTGTGATTACATAATTCATGGCTCACAACTCAAAACATACAACATCTCAAGAATCATGTAATTCACAATCCATTACGTACCAAATGATTATCACTTACACACAATCCCCATCACAATTTCATAATAAAATAGTTTATCGCATCACATGCATCCTACACATATCATTCAATAGTAACATTTACTTGACACAACAAAAAAATATAAATTAAACCGAAATATATTAATTCAACAAAATAATTAAAAAAACTTCTACAACAATTAATTTACAAAGTAACAAAAATAATCACTATGAAACAATAATTTGTATAACCTTATTTTGTTTATTCCTATTATTATTTATTTACTTTATTATTATTATTATTATTATTACACATCACAGTGAAGATGCATACTTGAAATACACTAAGACAAAATAAACACCGTAACAAACTTTTGTTTTATACTTCAAAATGTTTCTTAATGCTCCAATATATATGTTAAACTATAAGAAATCTCAAATAGCAAAGCAAAACAGTGCCACGAGGAATCACATACAGGGCACTTTCACCAAAAAGCTTAATATCTACTATATATATATATATATATATATATATATATATATATATATATATATATATATATATATATATATATATATACAAAACCAACATGCTAAGACAGTATGTGAATTGCAAGCAAAAAGGATATATTTTCAACAAAGCCCAGTACGCGTGGTTCATAAAATTTGATTACAAACAAAAGGGAATACAATTATTTGGATCAAATTTTTCATTCCAATGATAAAAATTCACTGACACATTCCAAAAATAAGTGGTAAATCATAAGCGCAAAACAACGAAAATCATACGCGTTAATATACAAAAGGATATCAAGTAATAACAATTGACAATTTTAAAAAAAAAATAATCTGATATACACTAAAAAATATCATATCAATATACACTAAACAGGATCATAGAATTTCATAATAATAGATATTACACTCAATTTAGCGCATGAAATATTCAATTTGAAAGGATTCATGAATTACAATTTTATAAAAACAACCCAAAATACCCAAAAATTGATCCTCTAGGGATCCCTATACATGTTCATTCTAATCCCCAAGCGTGAATAACTCATCCCTTACCTTGTTGTAGTCGCTCAAACGTTCTCCATTAGCAATTGTGGCGTTTCTGGTGCTATCTAGAGCTCCTCCTCCAGTTGCTCTGTTAGGGTTCTTGTGCGTCAGAAAAAGAAGAAAGGAACAGAAGGTGTGTTTTGTAAAAGCTGCTCTGAGTTAAAAGTAGGTTTATATAGTGGGGAGATTATGACCTAACTCATTTTACTTATTTATTTATTTATTAATTAATTTTTAGGAAACATAAAAAGTCATGACGATTACAATTCCATCCCCTTTAAAAGATGTTTCGCCCCCGAAACTTACCGGTATCGAATAAGGTAGGATATGCATCACGCATCTGACCCTCTAGTTCCTAGTTAGCATCCTCGCCCGAAGCACTTCCCCATACTACTTTGACCACGAAAATATCTTTCCCCCTTAGTTGCTTAACCATTTGAACGTCGATCCTCAGCGATTGTGTTTCATATGTCAAGTTCTCTTTCACTTGGACATTGTCCAACTCGATCACGTGCGACAGATCATGGACATATTTTATGAGCTAAGAGATATGGAAGACACTATGGATATTTGAGAGAGATGGTGGCAAAGCCACCTGATACGCAATTGGGCCGACACGCTTTAGGATTTCAAAGGGACCAATGAATCTAGGTGTGAGCTTATGGGACTTCAACACCCTACCAACCCCAGTCCACCGAGTGACTCTCAGGAATCCTTTATTCTCTTATCATAGTAGCTCTTCTGCCTACTTTGGGCTGCTCTCATCCTTTCTTGGATCAACTTGACCTTTTCAGTGGTCTATTGAACCACCTCAGGTCCTAAGGCAATGCTCTCACCGGGATCTACCCAACATAGAGGTGCTCTACATCTCCTACCATACAATGCCTCATAAGGCGCCATACTTATACTGGAGTGAAAACTATTGTTGTATGTAAATTCTATCAAGGGTAAGAAACTATCCCAACTACCCTTTTGCTCTAACACACAGGCTCGCAAGAGGTCCTCTAAGGATTGGATGGTGCGCTCTGTTTGATCGTCAGTCCGTGGGTGGTAAGCATAACTCAAAATAAGCTTTGTCCCCAAGGCTTTATGAAGACTCTCCCAAAATCTAGAGGTAAATCTGGGATCTCTATCAAAGACTATGCTAGAAGGCACACTGTGTAGTCTAACTATCTCACTGATGTACAAGCTAGTCAACCTCTCTAAGGAATATCTGATGTTAATTGGGATGAAATGAGCAGATTTCGTCTACCTGTCTACAATAACCCAAATGTAATCTAAACCTTTGGGGGTCCTAGGTAACCCCACCATGAAATCCATGGAGATGCTATCCCACTTCCACTCAAGTATCTCTAAAGGTTGCAACTTCCTTGAAGGCTTTTGGTGTTCTATCTTAGCCTTTTGACACACTAGGCATGCAAGGACAAACTCATTAACTTCTCTCTTCATACCTGGCCACCTAAACATCTGCCTAAGGTCCTGGTACATCTTAGTCGCTCCCAGGTGGATACTCAGACTACTTCTATGGCCCTCTTCCAAGATCGTTCTCCTAAGCTTGGGTACACTAGGAACACACACCCTATCTTGAAATCTCAAGACTCCATCAGTTCCCACTCTAAAACTACTCTATCTCCCTGTGACTATGGACTCTAACTAAGCTGACAAGAATGAGTTCGACTTCTGACCCTCAAAGATCTCGCTCAAGAGTTCGCTGGTGACTCTCAACATACCCAACTTAATGCTACTAGAGGTGATCTCACTTGCCAAACTCATGTCTCTAAACTGCTCTAAGAGGTCTAACTCTCTAACCATCAAAGCAGACATTTGAAGGGATTTCCTACTCAAGGCATCAGCTACTACATTGGTTTTACCTGGGTGATAGCTAAGCTCAAAATCATAATCCTTAAGGAACTCTAACCATCTTCTCTGCCTCATGTTAAGCTCTTTTTGATCAAACAAATATCTAAGGCTCTTATGGTCACTAAACACCTCAAATTTAGATCCATAAAGGTAATGCCTCCAAAGCTTAAGAGCAAAAACTATGGCTGCTAACTCAAGATCGTGTGTGGGATAATTCCTTTCATGTATCTTAAGCTGCCGAGAAGCATAGGCCACTACCTATCCCCGTTGCATAAACACTCCACCCAAACCCATCTTAGACGCATCACAGTACACCACAAAAGGTTCACTCGGGTCAGGTAACACTAAAACCGGTGCAGTGATCAACCTTTCCTTAAGGGTATGGAAACTACTCTAACACTAGGCATCCCACATAAAAACTTGACCCTTACGAGTAAGCTTAGTCAAAGGTAAGGCTAGCTTAGAAAAACCTTCTATGAATCTACTGTAGTATCTTGCTAAACCAGGGAAACTCCTAATCTCAAACACTGACTTAGGACTCTCCCAACTCATCACCGCCTCTACCTTGGAAGGATCTACTGCTATCCCTCCATTGGATATAAAGTGCCCTAAGAAGCTCACCTCCTCTAACCAAAAATCACACTTGGACAACTTAGCATACAATCTATTGTCTTTGAGGGTTTGCAACACATCCCTCAGATGTTCCTCATGTTCCTCTCTAGTCTTAGAATACACTAAGATATCATCTATGAAGACCACTACAAAACTATCTAGGTAGGGGTGAAAGATCCTATTCATATAATCCATGAACACACCTGGGGCGTTGGTCACACCAAAAGGCATAGCCAAGTACTCATAATGGCTGTAACGAGTCCTAAAGGTAGTCTTCAGAACATCTTCAGGCTTCACTCTAATTTGGTGGTAACCTGACCTAAGATCTATCTTACTGAACATACAAGCCTCTACTAATTGGTCCATTAGGTCATCTATCCTAGGAAAAGGATACCTATTCTTAATCGTTACCTTATTCAACTAACGATAATCTACACATAGCCTTATAGTCCCATCCTTCTTCTTAACTAACAACACCAGTGCTCCCCAGGGTGACACACTAGGCCTCACAAACTGTTTCTCTAAGAGTTCCTCTAATTGTTTCTTAAGCTCGCTCAACTCTACAGGGGACATCCTATAAGGTGTTATGGATATGGGTCTAGTACCGGGCACTAAGTCTATAGAGAACTTGACCTCTCTCTCAGGTGGTAATCTTGACACCTCCTCAAACACCTCTGGAAACTCTCTCACTAATGGTATATCACTCACATGGGTTTTGGTCTCGACACTCATATTAGCTAAGATCATGTATACCCATGCATCCTCCCTCAAAGATGCCTTAACTTGGTTAGCAGACAAAAACATATCACCTTTACTCACACCAGACTCAAGAAAGACAGCAGGTTTCTCAAAACATTTTAATAAGATGTGATTGGAAGATAATCAGTCCATACCAAGAATAACATCAATCTAACTCAAAGGTAAAACAACTAAATCAATCAGAAACTGTCTATCAAAAAGTAAGACAGGACATTGCAAGCACACATCAAAAGTTAAAATAGACCCACTAGCAGGTGTATTCACAATCAAGTCAAATTTCAAGGGAGACACAGGTAAGGCAAGTTTTCCAACACAGACACGAGAAATAAACGAATGGGTCGCACCTGAATCATACAATACAACCAAGGGAACTTGACTTATGAAACACATACCTTGAATGAGATCATCAGACTGTGCGACATCAGCACCACTAAGAGCAAACACTCTCCCTGTGGTCATTGGTTGTCTGTTCTTGTTATTCAGACTTCCACTCATCTTCTCCCTCCTCGGATGTGGGCAACTAGTACTGAGATGGCCCTTACCTCGGTAGTTGAAACAAGTCACGTCACTATCTGGGCACTCACGAGCAAAATGACCTATCTTACCACACTTAGCACACCGGGTTGGCGTAGCAGGTGTAGCAGGAGCACCACCACCACCTCTACCAGAAGGTTGAGACACTCTGTTAACTAATTGAGAACTCCCACTAGCTAGGTGATGTCCTCCACTATTCCTTTGTCCCCCAGAATGGTTTCCATATTGCCCGAGAGGGGTAGAATATGGCTTAGCACGACTGTGAGTCACAGGCTTCTTCTCTTTCCCACGACTAACATTGGCATTCCTATAAAATGTAACCTTCTCCCGTTGATCTTCGTCAAAGATCCTACACATGTTGGTCAACTGTGCAAAGTTGTGAATGCCGTGATAATTCACCATCATCTTTACTTCTGGTCGGAGGCCATTGACAAATTTCACACATTTGGACCTCTACCTAGCTTCCCCTTGATAATGAGGAAAATACCTTTCGAGGTTCTCAAACCTCGCTGCAAGCTCTGCCATCGTCATACTTCCCTGTTTCAGCTCGAGGAACTCCATATCCTTTCTGTTCTTAACATCTTTTGGAAAATAGTTCTCCAGAAAAGTTTGTCTGAAGGTCTCCCATGGGATAACAACACCACCTGCTCCCTCTAAACGTGGGCGAGTGTTCTCCCACCAATACTCCGCCTCATCTGCCAATATGTGAGTAGCAAAAAACACCTTTTGTTGGTCCAGACACTCTGTCACTCGGAATATCTTCTCAATCTCTCTCAGCCAAGCCTCAGCACCCTTAGGATCATAACCCCTTTGAAGGTAGGTGGGTTGTTCCTCTGAAAGTGATCTAAACCATGGTATAGAGTAGCTCCTCCACCGCCTCCCTGATTGGCCATAACTTGCGCCAAGTTGTTCAAGGCCTCGGTTAGAAGTCGTTCTCGCTCATTTCTCGTAGCCATTACTTCCTATGTCACGCAAGAAACAAAACTTTGAAAAGAAAAAAAAAATACCAACACAATAGAGTACACATCTAATCAAACAAAACAAACACAACACATTAGAGTACACAAGGAAAAACATAAAGCTCATACCACACATGACCGAAAGGTCTGACCTACTCGAATACCACTAAATGTGACACCCTCTACCCTCATAAATAACGAATAAAAGGAAATAAAATCATGCGGATTTTTTCTTAACACATTGAATTTAAATTAATTTCAAAAGATAAAGGGTTCACATTCACTTCATGAAAACATAGTAGAAATTGTTCGAATAAAAACAAAATTATCCCGGCTCAAAATAAGGCCGTCCATGCTGAATAAATAAAAAAAACTAAAACAGAAAATATAACACAATTATATCGTTTATGGAAATTATAACATGCGAAGTAAAATCCTATGCTCCAATGTCACACTTATCTGAGCATGTTTCTATCCTGGACTCATCATGATGGCTCACCTGAAACAAAATGGCAATTAGCCCAAACACAAACACACACCCGGAGTGAGTTATGACATTCGTATATAATAAAATATTAGAGCAGGTGAAACATATAATACTTAAAGCTGAATTTATATAAATAACATCACTTCACTAAATCACATGCATTATTCACACCCATTTGAGTTCATACACTCCAGACAATAACATCAAACCACAATTGTTAACTCAATGAAAGTCAAACACAAGCGTTATGCGATAAATACACTAGACTCAAGCCTACATACAATATGGTACCATTTTTTAGTGAAAAACCTCGTCGGGCACCTAGGAGTACATGATAGGACATGCCTCACAATGGGTAAGTCAGGTCACTCTCACTAAGTGAAATCATATGGAGACCAGTCAGGGTCACACTGTTTTGCGAGAATGCTCCAACCATGTGGGATTGACACATGATTAAAGGAGCACTCAAATCGGATGACCCCCAAGGCCTACACTCTGAAGAGTCCATCAGGGCCTCTCCCTCTTGATTCATGTCCAACAAAAAAAAAACATATGAACACACAGACTCTACCTATGAATTATGCAATGTGCATAACTACTCAATTGTTTTCAAAATCTCAATATCAATTCAATAAAATAAATAAAAAAACTTCTACAACAAATAATTTTTAAAGTAACTAAAATAATCACTATGAAACAATAATTTCTATAACCTTATTTTGTTTATTCCTATTATTATTTATTTACTTTATTATTTTTATTATTATTGCTATTATTACACATCACAGTGAAGATGCATACTTGAAATACACTAAGACAAAATAAACACCGTACCAAACCTTTTTTTTTTATACTTCCAAATGTTTTTTAATGCTCATATATGTTAAACTATAAGAAATCTCAAACAGCAAAGCAAAACAGTGCCACGAGGAATCACGTACAGGGCACTTTCACCAAAAAGCTTAATATCTACTATATATATATATATATATATATATATATATATATATATATAATATTTTCAACAAAGCCTAGTACACGTGGTTCATAAAATTTGATTACAAACAAATGGGAATACAATTATTTGGATCAAATTTTACATTCCAATGATAACAATTCACTGACACATTCCAAAAAAAAGTGGTAAATCACAAGCGCAAAACAACGAAAATCATACGCGTTAATATACATAATGAAATCAAGTAATAACAATTGACAATTTTTTTTAAAATCTAATATACACTAAACAGGATCATAGAATTTCATAATAATAGATATTACACTCAATTTAGTACATGAAATATTCAATTTGAATGGATTCATGAATTACAATTTTATAAAAACAACCCAAAATACCAAAAAATTGATCCTCTAGGGATCCCTATACATGTTCATTCTAATCCCCAAGTGTGAATAACTCATCCCTTACCTCGTTGTAGTCACTCAAACGTTCTCCATTAGCAATTGTGGCGTTTCTGGTGCTCTCTAGAGCTCCTCCTTCGGTTGCTCTGTTAGGGTTCTTGTGCATCAGAAAAAGAAGAAAGGAACAGAAGGTGTGTTTTGTAAAAGCTGCTCTGAGTTAAAAGTAGGTTTATATAGTGGGGAGATTATGACCTAACTGATTTTACTTATTTATTAATTAATAATTAATTAATTAATTAATAGGAAACTTAAAAAGGCACGACTGTTACAACATCACTCTTCCACATTTTTGATAAACACAAAATGCTTGTATTTTGCATAGAAAAACTTGACTAGCTGAAGTGTAACAAAGTTTACTAATCTGGTTGCATCTCTTTGTAGGTTGATAGACCTATTTTGCCTTTAAAACATGAGAAACCTCTTCTATATACTATCATTAATGCGAATTATTTTAATTTTGGTTTTTATACTATAGCTCAAATGATATACATTAATGGTAAAAACCAACAGATTTTACCATGTTAGAGGTGTTAAGATTTGCAATGCAATCTCGACAGCAACCAAACAGATGAGAGAATTAAGAACACTGGCCTACAAAGCATGAAAAGTAGAAACCTAAATTTGGGCTGGTCCAATATACAACTATCAATATATAGAGCTGTCAAAGACATGATATGGTTAAATTGAACAAAGAAGTGATATTCACAAAATTGTGTTAGACATCGTTGGTGAAAGAGTGCAAACAACATTATCATACTTGAAGTACAAGTGCACATAATGAATCCACATTCAATTTCCAAATATATGAGAACATAGACTCATCATATCTCTTCCACCAGGGAATGTACATTCACTTCCAAATTGACCTACATGATCGTTGGTTTGTGAAAGATCCTCTGCAGTAACCAGTGGTTGATGCAATCCTACCCCCCAAGGGTATTGGATAGAAGACTCCAAGAGGCTTGGGCTAGAGCTACTAAAGAAGGCCCTAGGGTTCTCATGAACCTTAGGGTAGATTTTTGAGCCCATGGGTCAAGGTTGGATCCACTCTTCTTTGTAAATATTAGAATAGGTTTTTCCTTCTTTTGGGTCTTGTATTTTGGCCATTCTAGTAGTATAGGGTTTTAGCCTTGTATTTCAGGGCATTTTGAGTAGTCTTTGTAGTAGGGACTTTTTTTTTTGTATTTTCATGTATTTTGTCAAGGAGGTGAGCTTAGTTTTTAGATGGGTGTGTGTAGCTAAGCTCTAGCTTCTCAAGGAAGTTTTCTCAAAGAAGCTTCTCAAGGAAGTTTTCTTAAGAAAACTTCTCAAGGAAGCTACCTAGTCTATAAATAGAAGCATGTGTAACACTTGTTGTAACTTTGATGAATGAGAGTCTTGTGTGACACAACTCAAAGTTCAACTTCTCTCCCTCTTTAATTCCATCAATTTCGTGCTCCCCCCTCTCTCTTTCTCTCCCTCTTTCTTTTCCTCCATTGAAGCATCCTTCAAACTTCTTATCTAAGGCTCATCTTGGTGGTGAGGCTCCTTCTTCCATGGCTTATTCCCTAGTGGATGGCGCCTCCTCTCACCTCTT
This sequence comes from Glycine max, assembly GCF_000004515.6. Taxonomy (NCBI): domain Eukaryota; kingdom Viridiplantae; phylum Streptophyta; class Magnoliopsida; order Fabales; family Fabaceae; genus Glycine; species Glycine max. Next base: position 22,454,313 of record NC_016091.4, on the reverse strand, counting down.
CTCCTTTGTCTTCCGCTGCATCTCCATGGTGGAAAATCACCATTAAAGAACCTCATTGAAGCTCAAAGATCCAGCCTCCATAGAAGCCCCACAAGCAAGCTTCCATCAAGTGGTAATCAGAGCACAAGAGCTTCAAGTAGGTGCTCCTTAAACCTCCATTAATTTTTTTTCTTTACCTTATCTTCCATTGTTGTTTCTTCATTTTTCTCCATGTATCTCCTCACATGTCTTGTTATAAATGTTGTTAACATGATTCTTTAGAGTTTCCACCGATTAAACTTGCTATAGAAGCTAGATTTGATTTTCTATGGTTCAAATTTCTTGTTCTTGTTCTTGAACCATGAATTGTGTTGAGTTTAGGTTCCTTTGAGTTTTGTCTTGTTATTTTTTGTGGCTGAAACCTAAACCATAAAATTCTTACAAAAATATTAAAGTAGAAGAAAACCTCAAAAATCTAGAGTGACTAGTTCACCTATTGTAGTTTTGTCATAGAAGTCATGTCTAGTCATGAAACTTGTCACATAAGATTTCTTATGTTGTGTTGAATTTTATTTTCTTGTTTCTTTGTCTAACTCATTTGTTCAAGAGTGTATGAAATTATTTTAGCCTATTATTTGATTTGAGTCAAATCTTTCATGTTAATTAGTCCTTAACATGTTCATGCAAAATTCTTAGAGAGTCTTTGATTGTGAACCTTTTCTTGAACTTTTAGGTTTCCTTATGATTGTGTCTATTGTGAATTTGAGTTTTGGTGATCGAATTGCTGGCTGAAATGTTGAACCTAAGTGAATATTGAACTCCTAAAACTGTGGTAAACAATCCTAGTGAGTTCAACATACATAGGAAGGTTGAAAGTAAGCCCAAGGCAATCAATATACCATGCTTAAAAAAAAATCGCTGGTGCTGGCAGCTTGGACATACAAACTTGTAAAAATTACTGAGAATTGGTTACTTCGAAATTTGAGCTGACATTTTTACTGAATTTGCTAGACATCTGTAAAAAAGTTATAAAAAGGAACCAAGTGATTTGGATAAAAGGAAAAAATACTAAAAATCACACAAGTTGGCAGAAAAATCAGTATCCAGGAAAAAAAAGTGAAAGGGAAGTGTGCTTGTTGTTTTGGCTCAAAATATATTCTATAATTGGTGCCTATGTTATACCAATCTTAGTTCCGAAATTTCAATTGAAAATTACTGTGAAAACAAGTGCCAAAGCTAGAGGTTTGTTGAGTCTTTTTTTTCATAGTTTTTTTACTCTACTCTAGAGCCATTCTAAGTTTCTCTTTGAGTCCTAGCTTGCTTCTATGTCCTTTTCATTGCTTTAATTGTTGAGTAATCCTTGAAAAATTGTCTTGTTAAAATTCCATTGGTTTAGCTTTCATTTCATTTTTTTTGGTCTTTGTTTATTGCTAGTCTCTTTGTTTCCTTGTTTGTGGGTTGCCATATAGGGAATTGGAAGGAGGATTGGTGCCATCCCTTGAAGAATTTGAGTCAAGAAGAAAGGGGCCAACCACCTTAAGAGCTATTGGACTAAGAAGCACTCCAAATTGAGTGAATCACCAAAGAGAGAACAACCACCAAAATTGAGGACCGTTTTGTAATTTTTTAATTTGCAATTTACTTACCTTCATTGCTTTCAAGTTTTGTAACAAAAAGGCCTTTCATTGGAAGTGCGTTGGGAGCCTCCAATAGGTTACCAAACTTCCATTTGTGTGTAATAATTTTAGGCAATTTTTCCTTAGGATAGTAAGTGTTTTGTTGGGAACCTTGAATGTGGTCATCCAAACACTCTTAGGATTCACCTAGTTTACTTTTCTTGCTTACTTTCATAGCTTATTTACTTTACCTTCCATTGTCAAACCACCTAGATAGCTTGCATTTTACCAATCAGTTTTTTCCCTTATCTTTCACACCTATTTTAGTGTTTATTTTGGCTAGTTTCAACCATAGTTTCTTTTACCTTTTGTTTTCAAACTTCCAACAAGAAAGAACCACAACTTAGGAACCAACATGAGTCATCATTCATCTAGTGTTAATGGCGAGGGTACAAGTCATAAAGACCCTTTATCTAGAATCTTAGATGAGTTGAGTTCCCTCAAGTTATGTGTCATACCCTAATTTCGTCCGGGGATTATTACTTGATGACATGCAATCTTTTGTTAGCCGCTTTGAGATACTTGGCATCCTTTGTTGCACAATAAATGAAGTCCCGAGACGTCTCAGAAATCTAAAGGAAGTGGGCTTGCGCTATCCGTGAAATTCCGTAATGTGGCGGAAGTCGAAAATAGGTGTTTTTGCGCAATCCGTAAGTTTCTGTAACTTCTTCGAAAGCTAAAAAATAGTAAATACATAATTCGTAAGGGTTCGTAACCTTGCGGAAGAAAAAATAAGTATCGTTATGAAATTCGTAAAGTTTCGTAACATTAAGGAAAATGAATCACCAAAAAAATAGAAGGGGGGTGTATTTAGTAAAAATGGGGGTGCAAATAGCAACCAGGCCCACTTGGGCCCTCCAGAAGATTCCTCCAGAAGGCTGTTGCTTCTGGAGGAAGCAACCTTGCTCGCCTGGGCGAGCTGGGCGGCAAGCTTCTCCCCTATTTTGCTATAAATAGGGGGAGAAGTGAAGAAGAAAAGGGTTCAACCCCTTAGGCACTTCTCTCTCTTTCGAATTTGCTGAGGAAAATTATTTCCGTGAAGAAAATCCAAGCCGAGGTGCTTCCATAACATTTCCGTGAGTAATTACGCGAAGATTCTCGACCGTTCTTCAAAGATTCATCGTTCGTTCTTCGTTTTCTTCAGTCTTCAACGGGTAAGTACCTCAAACCAAGCTTTTCAATTCACTCTATGCACCCGTGGTGGTCCACATTTTGTTTCATGTATTTTTATTCTCGTTTTCATTTACTTTTTATACCCCCTTTTGACGTGCTTAAGCCATTTATTTAAGTCATTTCTCGCTTAATCTAAAAATAAAATAAATTTCCACCGATCGTTTGAATTGCATCATCCGTTAATTTTGGTTAAAAAAAGAGGTAAAATAAAAGAGGTAAAATAATAATATAATAATAAAAAAATACCTTTTAGTAAAATAAAAGCGAAAAATCAATCGGACATTTTCTCTTTGGGATTTCTCATTCTTAATTGAATTGACTAAATAACTAAAGTGAAATTAAGGCTAAAATCAACTCGCCTAGTCAAGCTCGTCCACAAAAATAGGATTTGGAAAGTTTATCATTTCAGTTGCTTACCAAGTAAAATGGATCATTTTTAAGGTCCAACGCCTTAAAATGATCACCTTTCGAGTAAAAAGAATCACTTGATTCACGCATAAGAAAGAACTACGTAGGTCTGATTTCCTCTCCAAAGGAGGGTACGTAGGAGCAAAAGCCCCGCTTTTGTCGACCTCAAAAATTAAAAAGAAATAAAAGTTAAGATAACACAATTCCACAAATTCTAAAAAATAGGCTGTTGTCCTTTGAGACAAACGTAAGAGGTGCTAATACCTTCCTCAAGCGTAAATACAACTCCCGAACTTAGAATTTTCATTTTGACCGGTTTCCTTCGGTTTTCCCGACGTTTTCCACAAATAAACGTTGGTGGCGACTCCGCGCATCTTTCCTCTGTGGGAAAGCGCACCCGTGAGCCTCGCCCTCGCTCGCCCGTGAAGGGCACGTTGCGACAGTTGGCGACTCCACTGGGGACTATTTTTGTGAGTTAGGCCTATTTTAAGGAATTGTGGATTTGTGAAACTTCGTGTGTGCATTTGTTGAACTGTGTAAAATGTAAATAACTGTTGTCTATTTCGCATTCTTTACACTGCATTCTAAGCACCCACGGGTTTGAGTAAAAAAGAGGCCCTATACCCGGGTTTATGGGAATTTAAGGAGTGGAGGTGAATCTATTATCATGCTAGGTCTCCGACTTGCTTGATAATAGTGAAACCTCGTCTAGAGCTTTCTCTCTTTATAATGTGTTGTCGCTGGTATTCCATACCGCCACAACATTATTATCTTGAGTGATGATACCTCTAGAAAACAGCCGTGTGAGTTATGAATTGTTGGGGAGTAGTTATTAGAGACCCCTAGATATTGTCTTAGGTTCCCAAATAGGGGCAAAGAGCAAACACGCTCCGTGCCATTTGTTCTCATGCATTTTTGGTAAATAGCACTAGTTTATAGTTTTGCTAGTGATGTTTGGTTTCTTTGGAGTAATACGTAACCTTTTTAATGCTACGTTGAGGCGCTGTCATGCCCAAAACGTAGCATTAAAATTGGATCTCTGCGGTCTCGTATGTGTGAATTACCCCTTTGTGTGGTTTTCTTTCCGTTTCATGCATACGCATTGCATCATTCATGTCGGAGTCTTGATCCACCCCTTTTTTAGGTAAAATGATGGGGACAAATCAAAACGGAAAAAGGTTTTATCAAGTCAAGGTTAAAGGTCTAGATGTCACTAGCCTCAAGGAATTGGGACGATTGATGGGACCCCTCCAAAGGCAAGCCTTCCGCAAAGTGTACGGGAAGATTCTAGATTTGGCCGCAGCGGAGGTATTTACGGAAGCCGTCGTATCCCTCGCCCAATACTACGACCAGCCGTTGAGGTGTTTCACGTTTGGGGACTTCCAAATGGTGCCAACTATTGAGGAGTTTGAAGAGATATTAGGATGCCCTCTCGGGGGGAGAAAACCGTATCTTTTCTCCGGCTTTCTTCCTTCCTTGAGCAAGGTTGCAGCTGTTATTGGAGATTCAGCAAAAGATTTGGATCGCATAAAGCAAATTCGGAACGGCGTAGTGGGCCTGCCTCGGAAATACTTGGAAGACAAGGCAAGGGATATGGCAAGCCAAGAGAAGTGGGGGGCGTTTGCGGATGTTTTAGCTTTGCTGATTTTTGGGGTTGTCCTCTTTCCGAACGTTGACGGCTTGGTAGACTTAGCCGCCATTGATGCTTTCCTCGCATATCACCATAGCAAGGAAAGTCCAGTGGTGGCTATCTTGGCAGATTTGTTCGACACCTTTGACCAGAGGTGCGAGAAAAATAGTGCACGGATTGTCTGTTGTTTACCCGTTCTCTGTGTATGGCTGATTTCACACCTGTTCCGACAAGACACGAGACACCCGTGTCCGCTTCAAAGCTATCGCTCGTGCGCCGAAAAAGGAAGAGTCGTTTGGGACCAACATTTGGCTGGGATAGGGGACAGCATGATCAATTGGTTTCCTCGTTGGAAGGAAGGCAAGGAAGGAGTTCTTTTCTCGTGTGGGGACTATCCTAATGTGCCACTGATAGGGACTAGGGGTTATATTAATTATAATCCCGCACTCGCCATAAGACAGCTAGGGTATCCCATGAGGGGAGTGCCAACCGAAGAAAGTCTCTCGCCTTTCCTTGTGAGAGATCTAGGAGCGCCAGGTCTCAAGGTTATACAAAGAATCCACAAGGCGTGGAGGAGTCCGTTGAGGAAAGACAAGGAGCTTAGGGGCATCCGAAACGGCGTCATTGGAGGTTATCATGGATGGCTAAGAATTCACACGCGGGGCTTAGGTTGGCTCTCCAAATTGAAAGTTATCGATGAGGAGAATTTCGAAGCTCCGGAGGAAGATGAAGAAGTCCGAGCTTTAAAGTTAGAGTTAGGGAAGGCGAGACTCGCCAAGGAGAAGTTCAAATCAGCTGCTACACACATCCGGAAGGAGTGCACCGATTTACAAGAGGAAAACGCGGCCGCTACAAAAGCCCTTGAACAAGAAACCAAAAGGGCCCGTAAGGAGGAATATGACCGAGAGAAATTCCGAGGAGCATTGTGGGGTAGTAACAATGAGCTCAAGCTCCGAAGAGAAGAGAGAGATCGGTCACGGGTGCATGGCATGATATTAAAAGAAGAGTTAGTTGCTTGCGCGAGGTCCAAAAGGAGTTTGGCTCAACACTTGGAAGCCACGGAGCAAAGCGTGCTAGCTATCATAGGGCAATACAAGGAAGAATTGAACCAGTCCATGGCCCATGAACAAAAGCTAGTGGAGGATTTTGCACGAGTGTATGCTGAAAAAGAAGCAAGAGGGAGGGTGATTGATGCGTTGCATCATGAGGCGACTATATGGATGGATAGGTTCGCCTTGACCTTGAATGGAAGTCAAGACCTCCCGCGTCTGTTAGCCAAAGCAAAGGCCATGGCCGAAGTGTGTACTGCCCCCGAGGAGATCCATGGGCTAATCAATTACTGTCAGCACATAATAGATTTGATGGCCCATATAATTAGGAATCGTTAGGTTCTCTTGTAGCACCTTTGTATAATCTTGGCTAGATGAAAGCTTTGTTCTTTTTATAAAATGAGAAGTTCTGGACTCATTACGTTATCTAAAAATCTTGGGGTGGATCCAAGTGCTCCGATCATCCATTTGCATACTCATGTTTTGGTGGTATACTCACCATTGTTTATTTCTTTAGGAATTTCATCATAATTAAGAAAACACCAAGGCACCCCTATAACACTCGATCCAGAAAAATGGATAATGAAGAGGGCGTGCAGGAACAGATGAAGGCCGATCTATCGGCCTTAAAAGATCAAATGGCTTCCATCTCGGAGGTCATGTTAAAACTCCAGAAAACCATAGAGGATAAAGCCACCACAACCGCCTCTAGTACAGTTAGGGAAGCGGAGCCGGTGCTGCAGCCCGCCTTGAATCCGAGCCTAGACAGAAACACGGCCGTGTTCGGTCGAAGGTATAGTCCGCAAGTTTATCCTTATGGCCTGCCTCCGGACTTCACCCCCCGTGCCACCCCGGAAGATTTAAGCCAAGCCCCTACTTTTGAGGGGCAACTCCCACCTTATGAAGACTATCCCGGGCAAGACGATGGGGAAGGAGATACCCATCTTGGCCCCCTGCTCCACCTCAAATATCCATCCCCGCATGAACTACCCCAGCCGAACATAGTCTGCCATATCCCGGCCTCACCCACACCCGTAAAAGAATCTGTTCCCTTTACGGAAGATAAGGGAAAGATTGAGGCGCTTGAAGAGAGGTTAAGAGCAGTCGAGGGCCTCGGTAATTACCCATTCTCGGATTTGGCAGATTTATGTCTTGTGCCCAACATCGTCATCCCTCCCAAGTTCAAAGTACCAGACTTTGATAAGTACAAAGGGACGACATGTCCAAAAGGGCATCTCCGGATGTATTGTCGGAAGATGGGGGCGTATTCTGCGGACGAAAAGTTGTTGGTCCATTTCTTTCAAGACAGCTTGGCCGGGGCAGCTATAGCATGGTATACCAATCTGGAAGCTTCCCAGATCCGATCATGGAAGGACTTGGCAATTGCCTTGATTAGGCAGTACCAGTACAATACGGACATGGCTCCCGATCGGAACCAGCTTCAGGGTATGACTAAATGAGAGCATGAGTCCATTAAGGAATATGCCCAGAGATGGAGAGATCTCGCAGCCCAAGTCGTACCGCCCATGACGGAAAGGGAGATGATTACAATTATGGTAGATACGTTACCCACGTTCTACTATGAAAAGCTGATAGGCTACATGCCAGCTAACTTTGCGGACCTCGTCTTCGCCGGAGAAAGGATTGAACCCGGGCTACGAAAAGGCAAGTTCGAATATGCTGCCAATATGGCCCCCAACAACAACAGAAGAGCCCCAGCAGTGGGCGCGAGGAAAAAGGAAGGAGACGCCCACGCAGTCACCACCGCCCCAACATGGATGAAAGCACCCCAAAATATCCAAAGCTCATACCAGCCCAATCCCCCAAATTTTTTAATCCGAGCCGGGAATTCCCTCCCGACTCAAGTAAAAGTACCACCCGCAGCAGAAAGAGCGCCGGCCCAACGCACAGCTCCAGCCGCACCCCGGCCAATTAATAATACAGCCCCCGGCGCGACCTATAGATATGCACAGCACCCGAAAGACAACTTCCCTCCTATTCCCATGGCATATTCCGAGTTATGGCCTTCATTATTGGAGAATCACTTGGTGGTGGCCATACCCGGGAAGGTTCTCCAGCCACCCTACCCCAAGTGGTATGATCCGGGTGCCAAGTGTGTGTACCATAGTGGAGTTCCCGGACACAATATTGACTCCTGCATCCCGTTCAAGTATAAAGTGCAGCATCTGATTAGTGCCGGCTGGCTAGCGTTTCAGGAAGAAGGCCCAAATGTTAAAACCAACCCGCTGGCTAGTCATGGAGGTGCTAGCGTGAACGCCGTCGAAGAGGACGGGCCATCACGGACAAAGAGGTTGGGAGACGTGGCTACTTCTAGACGCTTCATCTATCAATCACTGCAAGCGGCGTGCATGGTCTCCCGAGGTGGAGATGAAAGGGATGAATATTTGTTTCACCTCAGGGAGTCGCATGACATGCAAACCTTTCCCGTGGTGGAAGAATTGCTTCAGCGGCTCATGGATTGCGGGCAGCTTGAAGTGTTCATAGGAGGGAAGGAAGAACCACAAATTTGCATGCAGTCGGAAGAGAAGAAGGTTCCTCTAACCCCCAAGGCCCTAGTGATATGTTTTACTAGGAAAGGGACCGGCTCCACACCCATATACCCGCGGGCGGCGCCCAAGCCAATGCCATTTGCATATCAAAGTAATAAGGCCATTCCGTGGAAGTATACCCCTCCCGCGTCCAGCGAAAGAGTTGCAACCGAAGTTGACTCCCTATCAGCTAAGGTAACCAACATCACCGGCCTCAGTAGCGTAACCCGCAGTGGTCGGGTGTTCGCTTCCCCTCACCCGGTGGATTTGCCCTCTAAAGGGAAGGCGCCCATGGTCCAAGAGCCCGCAGACATAGCCACCCCCTCGAAGGAAGTAGATCCTCCCGTGGCAAGAGGAGCCGAAAAGGAAGAAGGTCTTCAAGGAAAAACAGTGACTTTGGAAGAGGCCCATGAGTTCCTCCGCCTCATCCAACAAAGCGAGTTTAAGGTAGTCGAGCAACTGAACAAAACTCCAGCAAGGATCTCCTTGCTTGAACTACTCATAAACTCCGAGCCTCATCGTGCGCTGCTGATAAAGGTCCTTAACAATGCGCATGTAGCACATGATATCTCAGTGGAGGGTTTCGAAGGCATCGTTAATCATATAACCACCAACAACTACATCGCGTTTGCGGAAGAAGAGATTCCCGTTGAGGGGAGAGGACCCAACAAGGCTCTACATGTGTCGGTGAGATGTATGGACCACGTTGTCGCAAAGGTACTTATCGACAATGGATCGAGTTTAAATGTAATGCCGAAGACCACTTTGGAAAAGCTTCCTTTTAGTGCGTCACATTTAAAGCCGAGCTCGATGGTGGTGCGAGCCTTTGATGGTACTCGGCGGGAAGTAATGGGGGAAATCGACATTCCCATTCAGATGGGCCCCCACACTTGCAATGTGGTGTTTCAAGTAATGGATATAAACCCTGCCTATAGCTGCCTCTTGGGAAGACCGTGGATTCATGCCCTGGGAGTGGTCCCTTCAACGCTTCACCAGAAATTGAAGTTCGCAGTGGGTGGACTTTTAGTGATAGTGTCGGGTGAAGAGGATATGTTAGTGAGCTGCCCCTCCTCCGCACCGTACGTAGAAGCGGTGGAAGAATCATTGGAAACGGCTTTCCAATCCTTTGAGGTGGTGAGCTGCGCCTCTGTGGAACCGAGTCCGTCGCTACCTTCTCTCTCCAAAGCGGCCATAATGGTGGCGCGTGTTATGCTCAGGAACGGATTTGAGCCCGGAATGGGTCTCGGCAAGGACTGCCTCGGGAATGCCGACGTGGTCGATATCAAGGGAAATCCATACAAGTATGGATTAGGGTATGAACCCGAGATGCCAGGGAGGAGGAACGTGCCGTCAAGATTTCGGGCGGATAGGGCATGGCCCGGCCGTATTAGCCAGTGTTTCACCAGCGCTGGAATGGCGTCCGAGGAGGAGGTGGCTGCAATAGAAGAGGAGTTCCCTCAAGACCCACCAAGTTTTGTGCAACCATGCCACCCCGATTCCCAAGTGGGGAACTGGCGCGTGAAACCTATAGATTTCCGTTCTCTTTTATTTTGTGAAACCTACCTCATTAAATAAACAAAGAGATCTTGTTTCATCTGTTCTTGCAGTACCACCCTTTCTCATATCATTTTGCATGTTTTTGTTTCTTTTGTCTTGTTTGGTATAGATATGAGGGTCGATTCTTTGAGGATCCTAACAACGAGGGTTTAACAATCGATTTCGATCGAGATATAAGCCAAACGATAAATGAGGAAGAAGAAGAGGACATCCTGTCGCCGGAATTGGAGAGGTTGGTCGCTCAGGAAGAACGTGAAATGAAGCCTCACCAAGAAGAAACCGAATTAGTAAACTTGGGGACCACGGAGGAAAAGAAAGAAGTGAAGGTAGGAACCGGTATGACCGCGCCTATCCGCCAAGGCTTGATAACCCTTCTTGAAGAGTATCAAGATGCCTTTGCGTGGTCGTATCAAGACATGCCCGGTCTGGATTCCGACATTGTGCAGCATAAGTTGCCTTTGAATCCTGGGTCTTCTCCGGTTAAGCAAAAGTTACGAAGAATGAGACCCGAGATGTCCATAAAAATTAAAGAAGAAGTAAGGAAGCAGTTTGATGCAGGTTTCTTAGCTGTGGCACGGTACCCGGAGTGGGTGGCCAATATTGTCCCAGTCCCGAAAAAGGACGGCAAGGTTCGAATGTGTGTAGACTACCGGGACTTGAACCGAGCCAGTCCTAAAGACAACTTTCCCCTGCCACACATTGACATATTGGTAGATAATACAACCAAATTCGCCCTTTTCTGATTTATGGATGGTTTCTCGGGGTATAATCAAATAAAGATGGCACCCGAAGATGTAGAGAAGACCACTTTCGTCACCCTATGGGGGACATTCTGCTATAAAGTGATGGCCTTCGGATTGAAAAACGCTGGGGCAACCTATCAACGTGCCATGGTGGCGCTGTTCCATGACATGATGCATAAGGAAATAGAGGTCTACGTAGATGACATGATTGCCAAGTCTCGGACTGAGGACGAATACCTTGTCAATCTGCGTAAGCTATTTGGAAGGTTGCGGAAATACCAATTAAAACTGAACCCAACCAAATGCACTTTTGGGGTGAAGTCGGGGAAGCTGCTAGGATTTATCGTAAGTCAGAAAGGGATAGAGATAGATCCCGAGAAAGTGAAGGCCATCCTTGAAATGTCGGAACCACGCACGGAGAAGCAGGTTCGGGGATTTTTGGGCAGGTTGAATTATATCGCGAGATTTATCTCGCAACTCACCCCTACCTGTGAACCCATTTTTAAACTGTTACGTAAGAACCAAGCGGTCCTATGGAATAGTGACTGCCAAGAGGCCTTCGAGAAGATCAAACAGAGTCTCGCGAATGGCACGAGAATGCTTCCCAAATGAATATATGATGTGGAATTGCCCCTCAAGAGTAGGTAGATGACATGAAAGTTCCTTTTCAAATGCAAGTGTGTGCGTGATGTGAGATTGGCTCTCCAATGTGCGTATATGTATAAATAAATATGAATGGAACAACAAAAATTTGTATGTTAATAAAATACTTCAAATGTGTGTGGGTAGTTTGTGGTAGCAAAATAGTTAGGATATGAACATATGTAATTTTGGCACAATACCTTGAGCATGCATGTAAGTATTCTTTCCAAAAAATGTATATGTATGGTAACTAGAATGTTTTGAATATCCTTGTATGTTGATATAAATAATGGGATATTTTCTACACGTACATGTGTGCATAAATGGATTACATGAGTCCGTTCTCCATCAGAGGGATTAGCACGACTTTTTTGCGTTAAGATAAGTGTTATCTTGTAAAACTAACTTTTAAATGTTTGTTCTCGCAGGAAATGGCCCCGAGGAAGCTCGCCTCAAAGAGATCTAGGAAGGATAAAGCGGCTGAAGGAACCAGTTCCGCTCCCGAGTATGACAGTCACCGCTTTAGGAGCGCTGAACAGCAGCAGCGCTTCGAGGCCATCAAGGGATGGTCATTTCTCCGAGAGCGACGCGTCCAGCTCAGGAATGATGAGTATACCGATTTCCAGGAAGAAATAGGTCACCGGCGGTGGGCATCACTGGTTACCCCCATGGCCAAGTTTGATCCAGACATAGTCCTCGAATTTTATGCCAATGCTTGGCCAACAGAGGAGGGCGTGCGTGATATGAGGTCCTGGGTGAGGGGTCAGTGGATCCCGTTTGATGCAGATGCCATCGGCCAGCTCCTGGGATATCCTTTAGTGCTGGAAGAGGGCCAGGAGTGCGAGTATGGCCAGAGGAGGAACCGGTCTGATGGGTTCGATGAGGAGGCCATCGCCCAGTTGCTATGTATACCGGGGCAAGATTTTGCCCGGACTGCTGCCGGGAGACGAGTGCGGATCATGCGCACCAACATGACCACCCTGACTCAGATATGGATGACTTTGCTGCTCAGCAACATCCTGCCCACCGATCATAATTCCGACCTCCCCCTGCCAAAGTGTCAGCTGGTGTACGCCATCCTGACGCGGATGAGCATCCACTTGGCTCAGTTAATCGCCGATGCCATCTATATTTTTGCAGGTATGGCACCTACCAGGCACCCTCTTGACCCAGATAAGTCCAACAGGGCCCTGGGATTTCCCGCCTTGATCACAGGACTCTGCCAGTCGTTCGGCGTCCCCGTCACACCTAGCAAAGTGATTCGGCCGCCCATCACCCGAGCTTTTATTGAGAAGTACTGCACGCAGAGACAGGTCCAGGGTGATGCACCACAGGCCGTGGACGCGCCGCCACCTCATCAGGCTGGTCCAGCCGGATCATTTGACACGGAGCAGTATTTGCGGCATTTGGTTCGCTAGCAGGCGGCCAACCACCGGGCACATGTACAGACCCATGATTTTCTTTATCAGATGAGTCTCAGCCTGCAGAGCCAGGGCTTTACTTCTTTTCCGTGCCCTACTCCGGACCAGTTCAGGGCAGAGGTCGCATGGCCTGGAGATTGGCCTGAGGCCCAGGCAGGAGAGGCACCAGCAGGGGCACCAGCAGAGGCTCCCGACGAGGCAGATGAGGCCCGCGAGGATGAAGAGATGACCGATTTACTTGATTTCTTAGGAGGGAGCGGGGCCACATGATTGGGAGATCTCTTGATCCATATTCCTTTTTGTTTCTATTTGTTTTTTTCTGTTACATATTGTCGCAACCTACCCTTCGGCGGGAAGGCGACGCGTGACTCGCGGGATGCGTGTTCCACGAAAAGAATACGCGCGGAGTCGCCACCAACGTTTATTTGAGGAAAACGTCGGAAAAACTGGAAAAGACGAGATCTACAAACTTTTAAGTGAAAGGCTCGGGAGTTGTATTTATACGCGGGTAAGGTATTAGCACCCCACACGTCCGTCACAAGGGACGGCAGCCTTTAATCGAATGTGCAAACATGACTTTGATTTTTACGTTCCCTTTTATGTCCTTAAATCCTTTATACCCTTTTTATATTTTTTTCTCTTTTTGTGGTCGACAAGGGTGTTCCCCTTCGCTCCTATGTATTCCTCAATTGGGATGAGAAAATTAGACCTACGTAGTTCTTTCTTATCAAGCGATTCTTTTTTACTTAAGAGGTAATCATTTTAAGGGGTTGGACCTTGAAAACGATCCATTTTACTTAGTTTCACTTTAGTTATTAGTCAATTCGATTAAGAATGAGAAATCCCAAAGAGAAAAACGTCCGATTGATTTTCCGCTTTATTTTACTAAAAGATATTTTTTTTTATTATATTATTATTTTACCCCTTTTTTTATTTCCCACGTGGTTACGGCACGACCGAACGGTCGGAATTCATTTTAACTGAAGTTAACGGATAATACAATTCAAACGATCGGTGGAAATTTATTTTATTTTTAGTTTAAGCGACAAATGACTTAAATAAAATGGCTTAAGCACGTCAAGAGGGGGTATAAAAAGTAAATGAAATGAGAATAAAAATACACGAAACACAATGTGGACCACCACGGGTACATAGAATGAATCGAAAAGCTTGGTTCGAGGTACTTACCCGTTGAAGATCGAAGAACGATGAAGAACGAATGAAGAACGTCGAAGAACGGTCGAAACCTTTGCGAAATTCCTCACGGAAAACGTTACGGAAACGTTTCGGAAGCGCCTCGGCTTAGATTTTCTTCACGGAAACAATTTTTCCAAGCAAATTCGAAAGAGAGAGAAGTGCCTAAGGGGCTGAACCCTTTTCTTCTTCACTTCCTCCCCTATTTATAGCAAAATAGGGGAGATGGTTGCCGCCCAGCTCGCCCAGGCGAGCTCAGCTCGCCCAGGCGAGCCAGGTTGCTTCCTCCAGAAGCAACAGCCTTCTGGAGGAATCTTCTGGAGGGCCCAAGTGGGCCTGGTTGCTATTTGCACCCCCATTTTTACTAAGTACACCCCCTCTGCTTTTTTTTGGTGATTCTTTTTTCGTAAAGTTACGGAAACTTACGAATTTCGTAACGATACTTGTTTTCTTTCCGTAATGTTACGGAACCTTGCGGATTACATAATCATCCCCTTTTTGACTTACGAAATGTTACGGAACCTCACTAATTATGCAACGATGCTTCCATTTGATTTTCGGTGTGTCACGGAACCTTTACGGATTGTGCATCAATATTTTCTTTTGTTTTTCGGCATGTCCTGGAATTTCACAAATTGCCTAATGATGGGTGCCAAGTACCTTACAAGGACCAAACAAAGGTCGCATGTCATCAAGCAAAGGTCCCCGGACGAAATTAGGGTATGACAGTTGCCCCTCTTTACTTGTCTTTTATTGGAGATAAAAGGAAAGTAAAGATAAGACACTAATTTCGTTCCTCTCGATTGACGAGAGTCGCGGGTGACCATGAAATCTCCGCATGCAAATGACTTGTTGTTCCCGAGGGAATAAAAGGTGCAGAAGACGATGTCAGTCTCTGCATGCTATCAAGCGTTCTGTCTTACAGATAGCAAAAGAATGTTTATACGGATAACCACTCGGGTATTTCCGCCCGTCAGCATGACTCAAAAGTCAGTATGACAGATCTTGTGAGTGCGGAAGATAATGTAAATCTTCGCGC
This sequence comes from Glycine max, assembly GCF_000004515.6. Lineage (NCBI taxonomy): Eukaryota > Viridiplantae > Streptophyta > Magnoliopsida > Fabales > Fabaceae > Glycine > Glycine max. The sequence goes on along the minus strand of NC_016091.4, from coordinate 22,439,253 downwards.
GTCATCGGGCCCGCCGCCTCTGGATGACAAAAGGGTGCAGAATGACCAAATTTTGTCTCTGCGTGCCATCGGACACGACTGTGTCTGAATGGCAAAGGGGTGCGGAATGACCAAATTTTGTCTCCGCATGTCATCGGGCCCGCTGCCTCTGGATGACAAAAGGTGCAGAATGACCAAATTTTGTCTCTGCGTGCCATCGGACACGACTGTGTCTGAATGGCAAAGGGGTGCGGAATGACCAAATTTTGTCACCGCATGTCATCGGGCCCGCCGCCTCTGGATGAAAAAAGGTGCAGAATGACCAAATTTTGTCTCTGCGTGCCATCGGATACGACTGTGTCTGAATGGCAAAGGGGTGCGGAATGACCAAATTTTGTCTCCGCATGCCACATGACCTAAGGGTCAGTATGACAGATCTTGTGGGGCGGCCGACAAAAGCAAGGCTCTTGCTCCTACGTATCCTCCAATGAGGAACTCAGACCTATGTAGTTCTAGATAACTTGTGAGACTTGAAAAAGTCTCCACCGGAAGATGCTGGCATCTCCGGAAAGGGCGCAGATGACCACATTGGCCTCTGCTCATCAATCACACTTGGGGTCACTGAATGACGAGGTGCGGATAACCGTAAGGTGTCTCCGCGGGCTACCAGCTCTTGGGTCATGGTAACGAAAAAGCGGTGTGGTCGACAAAAGCGAGGCTCTTGCTCCTACGTATCCTCCAATGAGGAACTCAGACCTACGTAGTTCTGGATAACTTGTGAGACTTGAAAAAGTCTCGGTGTTTTCTCCACTAAAACGCAAACATGCTTTAGCAAAGAGACAAATATTCCAACTGATTAGAGCAGCATATGCTTTTTTGAGTGACAAACAATGCGCCTACCAGGGAAGGAGAGTCTGCTGATGGAATCCCCCATAACCATAAATGAGATTTTGGATGTTAGCATTTCGTTTCTAAATGACCATTTAAAGGAAACACTGGGTTCGACAAAAATAGAAGAAATCCACTCAGAGTGTATCAATCTCGCACAGGTAAGTGTTTTATCCTAATTCCGAACCATAGATATATCATGACTTAACCTTGCAAATTATTTCCTATCAAATCAAAAATTACATGCGTGATCATGGATCAATAGGGCTTCCCTTGGGAATGGGTTCTTTTGGTGGGAAATTTGGCTCTAAGTTTTCTGGCCTTTTTCTTTTCTGTTTTTGCGCGAGGCGAACAAGTCACCGACGCACAGGATTTTGGTTGGTAATCAAAGGGAGAAGGCCACTTTTAGGTTATGGTTTCCTTTTCTTTCTTTTGTTCATTTGGTGACAATTCTGCATTGTTCAGATATTGTCTGGTCCAAAGACCTTTCTGCACATTTCTTCTTTTTTTCTTTCGATCCTTGATCAGGAGCTTTCTTTCCTTCTTCTTCTTCTTCTTCTTCTTCTTTTTTTTTTACTTTCTCCCATTCTTTGATTGGGAATTTTCTTTCTTTTCTTTTTGCTTTCTCTTTGATTGGAAATTTTCCTTCTTTTCTTTTTTGCTTCCAAGGGTAAGGATTGACATTCTCACCCTGGGTCAAGGTTTATGGTGAGTCAGGATTTTGGCTCAAAGCTTGTAGAATGGCTAGACATAATATATGGCGGGGTTTGGTTTGGTTCAAGGATAAAAGGGATGCCCCACATTATTTCCATGACACAAATGCAAAAATGACGATTTGGAAATTTTATGCAAAACTGGTCATGCACGCACCTATGTGGACACTCAAGTGTCAAATTTTTATGGTCATGTGATGCTAAGGCTCAGGATTCATTTCCTCTATTTTAAATCAACCCAATGTTTCCAAAATATGTTCTTTTATCAATTTGTGCATTCATCCGAGTCCATTTCGGGCGTCCGGAAAAATTTTCACAGCATTCACCCTTCAGGTGTATACACATTTTTTCAAAAATTGGTTATGATCAGTGAATTTTTTTTCAAAGAAAAGTTGGAAGTTATCTCTTTCAAAAGCATGTTGGTTTTTTAGCTAGATAACTTATTTTTCTTTTTTCTCTTTTTTGTTTTTACTTGCTCTCTTTTTCCTTACTTGCTCTCTTTTCCATTTCATTTTTTTTCTTTCTATTTTCATTTTTATCATGATTTTTGTTTGTTTTATATATTTTTTTAACGATGTTCCTAAACGAAGAACCCTACACGGTTCCAGAATTTCAAACATCATTGATAATAATGATATAAACACTAACACAACAATCCAAACAAAAATGTATGCGCTGTACAAATGACAATCGAAACAACAAAAACAAACATTAGTCTCTCAAGTCAAAACAATAACATAACATAAAAATGATAAAAGAAATATGAAAGAAAACATGAATCTTGGGGATCTCCCAGTCATGTATCTCCACTCCCTCCCAAGAAGTCAAGCAAATCGGCCATCTCCTCGTCCTCGTGGGCCACTTCTCCATCGCCGGGAGCTTCTGGGGGCGCCCCTCCCGCTTGGGCCTCGGGCCAATCTCCGGGCCATGCAACCTCTGCCCTGAACAGGTCTGGAGTAGGGCATGAAAAAGAAGCGAAGCCCTGGCTCTGCATGCTGAGGCTCATCTGGTACAGACAATCATGGGTCTGTACATGTGCTCGGTGGTTGGCCGCCTGCTGGCGAACCAAATGCCGTAAATACTGCTCCATGTCAAATGCCCCAGCCTGGCCAGCCTGATGAGGTGGTGGTGGTGCGTCTGCAGCCTGTGGAGCATCACCCTGAGCCTGTCTCTGGGTACAGTACTTCTCAATAAAAGCCCGGGTGATGGGCGGCCGAATTACCTTGGTAGGTGCAACGGGGACTCCGAACAACTGGCAGAGTCCTGTGATCAGTGCGGGAAATCCCAGGGCCCTGTTGGACTTATCTGGGTCCAAAGGGTGCCTAGTAGGCGCCATACCTGCAAAAATATAGATGGCATCAGCGATCAACTGAGCCACATGGATGCTCATCCGTGTCAGGATGGCGTACACCAGCTGACACTTCGGCATGGGGAGGTCGGAATTATGATCGGTGGGCAGGATGTTGCTGAGCAGCAGAGTCATCCATATCTGAGTCAGGGTGGTCATGTTGGTGCGCATGATTCGCACTCGCCTCCCTGCAGCAGTCCGGGCAAAATCCTGCCCCGGTATACATAGTAATTGGGCGATGGCCTCCTCATCGAACCCATCAGACCGGTTCCTCCTCTGGCCATACTCGCATTCTTGGCCCTCTTCCAACACCAACGGATATCCCAGGAGCTGGCCGATAGCGTCGGCATCAAATGGGATCCACTGACCCCTTACCCAGGATCTCATGTCACGCACGCCCTCCTCTGCTGGCCAAGCATTGGCATAAAACTCAAGGACTATTTCCGGATCGAACTTGGCCATGGGAGTAACCAATGATGTCCACCCCCGGCGCCCTATTTCCTCTTGGAAATCAGTATACTCATCGTCCCTGAGCTGGACGCGTCGCTCCCGGAGAAACGACCATCCCTTGATGGCCTCGAAGCGCTGCTGGTGTACAGCGCTCCTAAAGCGGTGACTGTCATACTCAGGAGCGGAACTAGTTCCTTCGGTCGCCTTGTCCTTCCTGGACCTCTTTGAGGCAAGCTTCCTCGGGGCCATTTCCTGCGAAGGCAAACATTTGGAAAGTTAGTTTTACCAAGAAATGCTACCCTTAAGACAAAAATGGCGTACAACCTCCTTCAATAAACACAAACATCAATGTAAATTTAGAGCAAACTTATGCACATATTTCCTTACGAACATTCACTCGCACAAGATATTCTTCTAACTAAGAAAAATGCACCCACGCACAATCAAGGCACCTTCGTTACCTTGATTATTTGCATGTACTTCCAAGGTGTACTACCTACATCACATGCATTTCCTTGGCTAAATTTACATACATGCATACTCAAAGCATTCTGGCTACCAAAAATTGCACACGTGCACATTCTGGTATTTCTAATACCTATGCATATACAAACTTTGTGATGAATCTTGGCCATCTACACAATAAGGTGTTACATTTCATGCCCTTTTTTTTTTTCAAGTGTTTTTACTACCTAAAGCCGCATGCAAATTCAAGTATATTTTCTTTTGCCGACTAAAATTGTATTCAAATTAAAAGGTATTTTTGTAAGGTATTTTCTTCACATAACATGCAACATATTTATATATTTTTGTGAGACATTTTGACTACCAAAAATTATATGTACATACATCCAAGTATTTTGCTACCATATCCAAAGTGTAAATTGCCAAAGGTATTTTGCTACCTATTCTAAACCTACACATTTATGATGAGCAAAATTCCTAACCATCTAGGCGTAGGGAAATTATTGTAGCATGGCCCATAGCTGATTGCTGGCCAAAAATGGTAACTTTACCCAATATGCACCTCCTCTTGTGTTCTTATGCATAAAACTTTGGTTCCTAGGCCTAGGATATATGTGGGGCAATTACTCTAGCCTTTTCGGGAATGAATGCATGTCCCAAAAAAATAGAAAATATGTGCAAACCAAAATGCCCCACGGGTTGTTTCCTTATAAAAATCACGCGCTAATGCCATTGAGGCATTTCACCGAACACTAGGTGGGCGCGCGTTTAGGCATCAATAGCAAGAGAACGGGGACAATGTGGCATGTCCCATTGCTTCAAAATGCATTATAGGCCTAGGGCCATCCCATACAAACCCCCAATTCAACCCAATCAAGCAAGAAAACAAACCAAAATTGCCCCACATATTTGAGCACATTCCTACATTTTAGAGCACCAAAAGGAGATCAAAATACACCAATGAAAAGCTAGAAAGCTTAGGGATGGAATACTTACTTGTTGGTGATGAACAAAAGCGCGAAACGGAATCAAAAAATGCGAAAAATGATGACCCTAGGGCTGCAAACTCGTAAATCCCGTGGGTATGGCTTTTGAAAGGGGGAAAAGAAGTTTTTGAATGCAAAAACGTCCCCCCTTTCGTCATTCTTATATTTTGGTGCAGGGGTGGCTCGCCCAGGCGAGCTCAGCTCGCCCAGGCGAGCTTACGTGCATTTTTTTTTTTGAGGGGAACATTAACCATGTCCCCTCCTTTCTCATGGATTAGCGTCTTGCCTAACTTGAACTTACCTAAGTTAGAATTAGGCGTTGATTACTTATTTTATTTTTAAAACAAACAAATAGTAAGAGAAAACTGCGAATACAAAGGATACGGGGCTGCCTTGCAGCGACGTGCTCTGCTTGTCCAGCACAGAGAAAGGGCAACGATCAGTCGATCGTGACCCCATCCCCACTTGCATCCGTTCCTAAGTACCTGCAAGTAATAAACAACCAGGTATGGCCAATCTTGACCGCGTCGTTGTCTTACCTTGATTGGTTTCTGCTGTCCATGTTTGGTCCCCACCCCGGAAGGTAGCCCAAGATGATCCTGCCCCTGTTTTACCACAACAATATGCATGCGTATGCGTATGCATGAATGTTTTCAAATGCAGCAAGTTTTAGTGAAAGTTGGTTTAGGTTCAATTTTAATTAAGCGCTTTGGGCATCCCACGAACTGAGCGGAAGGGCTCAGGTGATCACAAATCAAATGCAAGGTTTGAAACCAACGTGAGGACTAAAGCCTCGAATCCACGTTCATTTCTTTGAAAGATTGTAACGAGAGATACAGCAGACGGGAAACCCCTGGGGGAAATCCAGAAAACGCATAAAGATAAAGAACATGCAGCGACATCCTTAATTGCCCCAGATTCTAAGCATAATATTGCTTGACGACATCAGAATTCACGGGTGAAGGTAACTCTTCGCCATCCATGTTGGTAAGCACCAGGGCTCCTCCGGAAAAAGCCCTCTTCACAACAAAAGGTCCTTCGTAGTTCGGGGCCCATTTCCCTCGATTGTCCTTGACAGCATGGGACATTTTCTTTAGCACAAGGTCTCCCTCATGGAACTTGCGCAAGCGTACCTTCTTATCGAATGCACTCTTCATTCTTTGCTGGTACAAGCGCCCATGACTCATGGCCGTTAAGCGCTTACCCTCAATGAGGTTGAGCTGGTCATAGCGCGTTTGAGCCCACTCGGATTCCTTTAATCCGGATTCTGCCAAGATCCTTAATGACGGGACTTCTACCTCAAACGGTAACACAGCCTCCATCCCATATACCAATGAGAACGGCGTTGCCCCAGTTGACGTTCGCACTGAAGTTCGGTAACCGAGTAATGCGAATGGGAGCATTTCGTGCCAATCCTTGTATGACACGGTCATCTTTTGGATAATCTTTTTGATATTCTTATTGGCCGCTTCCACGGCTCCATTCATCTTTGGCCGGTAGGGTGTGGAATTGTGATGCTGGATTTTAAACTCCTCGCACATTTCCCCCATCATCTTGTTATTCAGGTTGGTGCCGTTGTCTGTGATAATCTTCCTTGGCAAACCATATCGGCAGATGATCTCTTTCTTAATGAACCTGACCACCACACCCCTCGTGACATTGGTATAGGAAGCCGCCTCGACCCACTTGGTAAAATAATCTATCGCTACGAGGATGAAGCGATGACCATTCGAGGCCTTGGGCTCAATGGCCCCGATGACATCTATTCCCCATATGGAGAAAGGCCAAGGGGCGGACATGACATTCAGAGGATGTGGTGGGGCATTGACATTATCTACGAACGCTTGACATTTGTGGCATTTCCTCACATGGACACAACAATCACTTTCCATGGTAAGCCAGTAATAACCTGCTCTTAGGATCTTCCTGGCCATAGCATGCCCATTGGCGTGTGTTCCAAACGAGCCCTCATGGACTTCCTCGATCATGTGATTTGCCTCCCTGGCATCCACACACCGCAGGAGTGTCATGTCGTGATTTCTCTTATACAGTATGCTTCCGCTCATGAAGAAACCGGCTGCCAACCTTCTCAATGTCCTCTTATCATTGTCGGCAATCTCTGGCGGGTATTCTTTGCTTACGACATATCGCTTGATGTCGAAATACCAAGGCTTTCCGTCCCGTTCCTCTTCTACTTGGCAACAATGCGCGGTTTTGCCACGACACCAAAATTCAATGTAAGGTAGATCCCCATGCGGCGTTAGCTGGAACATAGACGCCAAAGTAGCAAGTGCATCCGCCATTTGATTTTCCTCGCGGGGAACATGATGGAAGGAGATCTCATCGAAGGTCTTAGCCAATTCCTTGATATAGGCTTTGTAGGGTATCAGCTTGGGATCTCTAGTTTCCCATTCCCCCCTCAGCTGATGGATTACCAATGCTGAGTCGCCGTATACCTTGAGTAGTTTGACATTGGAGTCAATCGCTGCCTGGACGGCTAGGGCACACACTTCATATTCGGCCATGTTGTTGGTGCAGTCGAATCCTAGCCTGGCTGTGAAGGGTACACATTGATTGTCCGGAGAGACCAATACTTCCCCAACGCCATGGCCTAGAATGTTTGACGCTCCGTCAAACCATACGGTCCATTTGTCCCGATCTTTGTCCAATTTTTCCTCAAACAAGGCCATGATGTCCTCATCCGGGAATTCAGGATGCATGGGCTGATAGTCGTTAAGAGGCTGTTGAGCCAAATAATCTGCTAAGGCGCTTCCTTTTATCGCCTTTTGGGTGACGTAGACTATATCAAACTCGGATAGCAGGACTTGCCACCGGGCGATTCGTCCCGTGAGAGCTGGCTTTTCAAAGATGTACTTAACCGGGTCCATCTTGGATATCAACCAGGTAGTATGGCTCAGCATGTACTGCCTTAGGCGATGGGATGCCCATACTAAAGCACAACATGTTCTTTCGAGCAAGGAGTAATTCATCTCACAGGTCGTGAACTTCTTACTTAGGTAGTAAACATCGCGCTCTTTCTTCCCGGATTCATCATGTTGCCCCAGCATACACCCCATTGACTCGTCCAAGATTGTCATGTACAAAATGAGAGGCCTTCCAGGTACTGGTGGCATAAGCACGGGAGGATTCATAAGGCACTTCTTGATCCTTCCAAAAGCTTCTTGGCAATCCTCATTCCAGCGATCAGTTTGGTTTTTGCGTAAGAGTTTGAACAACGGCTCACAAATGGCGGTGAGCTGCGATATGAATCTGGCAATATAATTCAAGCGTCCCAGGAAACCTCGGACTTGCCTCTCTGTACGGGGTTCTGGCATCTCAAGGATAGCCTTCACCTTTTCGGGGTCTACCTCTATCCCTTTCTGGCTTACAATGAAACCAAGTAATTTCCCTGATTTGACCCCAAAGGTACACTTAGCGGGGTTCAACCTTAATTGATATTTCTTAAGCCTTTCGAACAACTTCCGCAGGTTGGCAAGGTGTTCTTCCTCGGATTTAGATTTAGCAATTATGTCGTCCACGTAGACCTCGATCTCTTGATGCATCATATCATGGAACCATGGAACAAAGCTACCATGGCCCGTTGATAAGTTGCCCCGGCATTCTTGAGTCCAAAGGACATCACCTTGTAACAGAACGTCCCCCACAGGGTGACGAAAGTAGTCTTTTCCATATCCTCGGGCGCCATCTTTATTTGATTGTAACCGGAGAAACCGTCCATGAAGGAAAATAAAGCGAAATTGGCCGTATTATCTACGAGGATATCGATGTGTGGTAAAGGAAAATTGTCCTTGGGACTGGCTCGATTCAGGTCCCGATAATCCACACACATTCGTACTTTCCCATCTTTCTTAGGGACCGGTACGATGTTGGCAACCCATTCTGGATACCGAGGGACGGCCAGAAATCCAACATCAAATTGCTTCTTCACTTCTTCTTTTATCTTCAAGGATGTTTCGGGCTTCATCCTTCTCAGTTTATGCTTTACCGGGGGACACTCGGGATTTAGAGGTAATCGGTGCTGTACAATGTCAGAACTCAAACCCGGCATATCTTGGTATGACCAAGCAAAGATGTCTTGGTAGTCTTTTAGCAGGATTATTAATTCTTCATGGATAGGTGCGGTAATACTTGTGCCTATCTTCACTTCCCTTTTTCCACTGCCAATTCCTAAGTCTACTAGCTCTGTTTCTTCTTGATGAGGCCCCATTTCTTGGTCCTCATGGGCGACCATTCTTTCTAATTCCGGGGGAAGTCCCACATCCTCGTTTCCTTCATCTTCCATTTGACTCATTTCTTGCTCGAAGTCGATAGGCGGGTCCCAAGTATTAGTACCTTCGGGGGACTCGTCATCGGATCTGTCGTTTCAGGAAAAGAAGTAAACATGCAAATGAATGAGAATGGGTAGAGACGTAGGAATAGATGAAGAAAGATCCTTGTATTATAAATTCAAAAACAAAAGACACAAAGCCTTAACAAAAGGAAAAACTCTAAAGCCTAGGCCCAACTATAGAGATTTTAAAGCCGTAAAGGTTTACATTATGCTCGTTGCGTAAATGCCGGGGCATTCCTCCACTCGCCAATTTCCCAGCTGGAAATCAGGAGGGCATGGTCGTACCAAATCCAATGTACTCGGAACATCATCTTCGCATATCGCGACCACTTGACCTTTGTCTCCCATACCCGCGCTTATAAAGCTTCTACTTATGTGGCAGGGCGGGCTTCCTTCACTTTCTTGTCTCCAACGCGAGCTTTGACCACCGCTCTTCCTTCCCGCGATGCTTCTTTTCATGTCCGCCTGAGTGGGCTTATAGCCTAAACCATACTTCCCACGATTTCCTTTGGCATTTATCAGGCTCGTTATGCCGCCGTTGTCTTTGCCTAAACCCATTCCGGGTTCGTAACCGTTCCCCAACATAACTCGGGCCATCATTACTGCTGCATCGGACAGGCAAGCTTGCCCAGAGAAGGAGTCCACGGAGGAAATTCTTACCACCTCAAAAGACTGGAAAACGGTTTCTAATGACTCCTCTGCGGCCTCCACATAGGGCATAGAGGATGGGCAGCTCACCAAGATGTCTTCTTCGCCTGATACGATGACCAGATGCCCTTCCACTACGAATTTCAACTTTTGGTGGAGTGTAGAGGGAACAACTCCCACTGAGTGGATCCACGGACGCCCCAACAGACAGCTGTAGGGGGGTTAATATCCATTATTTGGAAGGTGACTTGACAGGTGTGAGGGCCTATTTGTACTGGGAGATCGATCTCTCCCCTAACCTCCCGGCGGGTGCCGTCGAAGGCACGAACCACCATTGAACTCGGCTTTAAGTGGGAGGCATCGAATGGTAATTTCTCCAAAGTGCTCTTAGGCATCACGTTCAAACTGGAACCATTATCGATGAGCACTTTGGCTACGACATGGTCCATACACTTGACTGATACGTGCAAAGCTTTATTATACCCTCTCCCCTCGGCGGGGATTTCTTCTTCGGCGAAGGCAAGATAGTTGTTGGCAGTGATATTATTGACCAGCCCTCCGAAACCTTCTACCGAGATGTCTTGGGCCACATGGGACTCGTTCAAAACCTTCACTAGCAGAGCCCGATGAGGCTCAGAGCTCATGAGTAACTCCAACAGCGACACCCTGGCCGGGGTTTTGTTGAGCTGTTCGATAACCTTGAATTCGCTCTGCTGAATTATACGGAGGAACACACTGGCTTCCTCTAGTGACACCTCCTTTTTACCATCCTTTTTCTCCGGGAGGCCTTTTGCCGGAATATCTTTATTCGAAGCGTGGGGTGCTTCGCCATCTTGTTCCTCCACCACTTTTCCTTTTCCCTTGACGTTCGCGGGTTGGACTGGTAGGTCCGGAGGCGCGAACACACGACCACTGCGGGTCACACCACTCGTTCCCGTGATATTTGTTACCTTAGCCGACAACGAGCTGACGTCGGTGGCTTCTTCTTCCTTCTTCCTCGGAGGTGTATATCTCCATGGGACTGCGTGGCTATTTTGGTACGGGAAAGGAACAGGTTTGGCTACTAAGGGGTGTCCGGGCTTTTGCGAAGTTGCGCTTTTAGTGAAGTATATCACCAAGGGTTTGGGCTTCGCAACACTGCTCCCATCCGTGGACTGCATGCATATATGCTGCTCTTCTTTTCCTTCACTGCCGACTTCCAGTCGACCTTGATCTATCATCCGCTATAACAATTCCTCTACTCCCAAACACGTCTCCATGTCATGCAGCTCGCCGGAATGTAGCAAACAGGAATCCTCCTTACACCCACTATGGGGAATCACACCTCCCTTTTGTAGGGCCTCAAAGATAAACATCCTAGGGGTTGCCACATCCTTTAAAGGCTTAGACCTGCGCGGCCTATCGGACTCAACGGCGTTAACTGCTCCCCCTCCATGATTGGCGAGCGGGTTGGTTCTCACATTGGGCCGATCCTCTTGGAAGGTCAGCCATCCAGCATCCATCAAATGTTGGACCTTGTATTTAAGGGCCAAGCATTTTTCAACGGAATGTCCCGGGACACCCCCATGGTACTTGCAAGTTGCATTAGGGTCATACCACTTTGGGAAAGGGGGTTGGAGGACCCTTCAGGGAGTTACCACGGCCAAATGATTGGCGATGAGGGATGGCAAGAGGTCTTCGTATGTCATTGGGAGTGGGGTGAATTCTTGAAATGGCCTCGGAGGGAAGTTCCTTGTCGTGTTGGAATTACCGGCCGGGCGAGTCGTGTTCGGAGTTGGAACTTGGGGAGCTTCCCTCTGGGTGGGTGCCTTGGGCTGCACGGGTATTGAACTAGAGGCGTTCCCGGTATAAGCCGAGAAGCTCGGGTGATGTTGCGCGTACTGATGGGTACCATGAGGTGTTTGCTGGGGTTTGACCCACGCGGGTGTGGAAGAGACGGCATGGGCATCTCCTTCCTTCCTTTTTGCCCCTGTTGCCCCGATTCTTTTGGCATTCGCACTCGTAGAGGAAACCTAATCAAACTTTCCTCTTTTCAATCCTACCTCGATTCTTTCCCCGGCGAATACTAGATCCGCAAAGCTGGATGGCATGTAACCTACTAGCTTCTCATAGTAGAACACTGGCAGAGTGTCTACCATCATGGTGATCATCTCTCTCTCAACCATGGGAGGAGCTACTTGTGCCTCCAAATCTCTCCACCCCTGCGCGTATTCTTTAAAGGTTTCACCCTCTTTCTTGAACATATTCTGCAGTTGAGTGCTGTCGGGAGCCATATCGGAATTGTACTGATATTGCCTTAGGAAGGCAGTAATCAGATCCTTCCAAGTACGGATACGGGAAGCTTCCAAATTAGTGTACCACACTACCGCGGCTCCAGCCAAGCTATCTTGAAAGAAGTGTATTAATAGCTTCTCATCCTTAGAGTGTGCGCCCATCTTGCGGAAGTACATCTTGAGATGGTTTTTGGGACAAGTCGTCCCTTTATACTTGTCGAAGTCCGGCACTTTGAACTTCGGGGGAATAACAACATCGGGTACTAAGCAAAGATCCGTCATGTCTGCGAACGGATAGTCCCCAAATCCTTCCACGGCCCTCAATCTTTCCTCAAGGAGATCGAGCTTCCTCCTTTCTTCAGTTGCCGGGGACGGTCCATCCGTGGACAAAACTATTGGTTGTGTTGTGATGTTGGGCTGAGGCAACGTGCTGGGGGCCGGCCCTTTGGGGATCAGGGGATAGAACTCGACATCCCTTCGAGCATAGTCTTGAGGGTCTTTGTGGACTTCTTCGGGCTGTTGAGGAGGCTCTCTTTCAAAGACGGGAGAAGCAATATGGCCCGCATCGTCTTGCAAGACGGGTGGTGAGTAGTTGGGCGGCAATCCATAAGGGTAAGCCGCTCGGTTGTATCCCAGGTGAGAGCTGCCATCATGCCCCAGTGTGTCCCTTCCCCGTCCTACTATGTTTGAGGGAGGATAATGCGCAGTTGCCAAGAGAGTTGGGTCTGCTTCGGCAGCCGAACTGACAGCGGCAGCGGCGGCCGCGTTCTTTTCCATGAGCTGCCTCATACCTAACATGGCCTCCATCATGGAGGCCCTTTGTTCTTTCAGAGCCGACATGTCGGCTTTCATCTGTTCCTGTGTCTCCTCTTGATCACCCATCGTTCTAGATTTGGATCTGGTGCGATAGGGATGCCTTGTGGCGCGTTTAGTTATGGTGTTTTTCCCTAAAAAACCAAACGTGAGGAGTGGGTAAAGAAAGAAAATGCATGCTAGAGATGAAATGTAGGAGTGATTTGATTTGCACGAGCTTTTTGGAGTAGAAACATGGGGCCAACTCATTTTATTTCAAAAAGAAAGTCGTATCTAGTCAAGGTCTGAGAGACCATACAAGTTTCCTAACGATTTCTAATTATGTGGGCCATTAAGTCTATCATATGCTGACAATAGCCGAGAAGCCCATGAATCTCTTCGGGGGCGGAGTAGGTGTCCGCCATCGCCTTGGCCTTGGCTAACAAGCGAGGAAGTTCTTGACTCCCGTTCAAGGTAAGAGCAAACCGATCCATCCACATGGTTGCCTCTTGGTGTAAAGAGTCGATCACCCTTCCTCTAGCCTCTTTTTCCGCGTATACTTGAGCATACTCGTCCGCGATCCTATGCTCGTGGACCGTGGCTAGACCTAACTCTTCTTGGTACTTGGCGATGATAGCTAGCATGTTGGTCTCCGTCTCGCATAAACGCTGAGACAAGCTCTTTTTGGACCTTGAACAGGCAACTAACTCCTCTTTCAAGACCATGCTATGTGCTCGCGACTGGTCCCTCTCTTCCCTTCGCAGCTTGAGTTCACTATTGCTACCCCACAGAGCTCCGCGAAATTTATTCCGGCCATACTCTTCCTTGCGAGCCCTCTTGGTCTCTTGTTCAAGGGCTCTTGCGGTAGTTGCATTCTCTTCCCGTAATCCGGCACACTCCTCCCGAATGTGTGTAGCGGCCAACTTGAACTTCTCCTTGGCAAGTTTCGCCTTTCCTAACTCACTTTTGAGAGCTTGGACTTCTTCGTCCTCCTCCGGTGCCTCAAAACTCTCTTCGCTGACGACTTTTAACTTGGCGAGCCAATCTAAACCTCGTATATGATCTTTCAGCCATTCATGGTAGCCACCAATGATGCCATTACGAATGCCTCTAAGTTCTTGATCTTTCCTTAATGGGGTTTCCCATGCCTCATGGATTCTTTGTATAGTCTTGGAATTTTGTGCGCCGAAATCCCTCACAAGGAAAGGAGACATGCCTTCTTCCGTTGGTGCTCCCCTCATGAGGTACCCTAGTTGTCTTATAGCGAGCGCGGGATTGTAGTTAATACAACCCCTCGTTCCTATCAGCGGAATGTTTGGGTATCCTCCACATGAGAAAAGGACTCCTTCTTTACCTTCCTTCCATCGGGGGAACCAATTGATTGTTCTACCTCCTATCCCGGCCAAAAGCTGGTCCCAATCTATTCTCCTCTTTTCAGTACACGAGCGATGGCTCAGGAGCGGACATGGATGCCTTGTGTCTTGCTGGAACAAGTGCGAAACCAACCAAACACAGAGGGCGGGCAAGCAACAGATGATCCGTGCGCTACTATTTTTGCACCTTCGGTCAAATGTGTCAAATAAATCTGCCAAGGCAGCTACCACCGGACTTTCCTTGCTATGGTGGTATGCAAGGAAAGCGTCGATTGCTGCTAGGTCCACCAAGCCATCCACGTTTGGAAAGAGGACGACCCCAAAAATTAGCAAAGCTAACACATCCATAAACGGGACCCAATCTCCTTGATTGGCCATACCCCTAGCCTTGTCTTCTAGGTACCTCCGTGGTAGGCCCGCTATGCCGTTCCGAGTCTGTTTTATGCGGTCCAAACCTCTTGCTGAATCCTTGACCACAGTTGCAATTTTGCTCAAAGAGGGGAGACACCCGGAGGAAAGATATGGTTTTCTTCCCCCGAGAGGACACCTTAGAATTTCCTCAAATTCTTCAATGGTTGGTACTAATTGGAAGTCTCCGAACGTGAAGCATCTCAAAGGCTGGTCGTAGTATTGGGTGAGTGATGCAACGGCTCCTATGGATACCTCTGCTATGGTCAACTCTAAGATCTTTCCGTAAGTCTTGCGGAAGGCTTGCATTTGGAGAGGTTCCATCAACCGCCCTAATTCCTTGATGCTGGTGGTATCTAGGCTTTTAACCTTGACTTGGTAGAACCTCTTGCCGGTTTGATTTGTTCCCATGCTTACTAAAGTGAGACAAAAAGCTGGTGCAAATCAAAACTCCGGTATCTCATGGGTGGGATGGATGAATGCATGAAGGAATGCATATGACACAGATGCAATCTAGGAATGCGGGGGCCCGAGGAATTGTCTCCTTCTTAGATACAACGTCTAGGGGTAGCAAAGTGCCCCCAACATACGTTTTTAAGAAGGCGACACGGACCCTCCGTTGGTTTGTTTACAGAGGGGATCAAGAAAGAACCCATATGCGATGCATATGCAAAAGACGCAATACGGGAATGTACATAGTATGACAATATTCACTGAACATAAGCAAAAGGGTATATGATATTTATGCATGGCAGTGTGAAAAATGGCACGCAGTGTGTTTGCTCCGTGCCCCTACTTAAGGGACCTATAAGGGAGAGAACTAACTAGGCTTTTAGCAATAATCCCTAAGGTAGTCATATCTCTCTTGATGGTTTCTAGAGGTATCATCCCCTTTGAAGAACATATTGTAGCAGTAGGGACTACTAGCAACAATAAGTTTTCAAAGAGAAAAGCTCTAGATGAGGGTTCACTGTAATCAAGCAAGTCGGAGACCTAGCATGATCACAGATTCACCTCCACTCCTTATGTTCCCATGAACCTGGGTATAGGGCCCTTTTTCACTCACAGTGTGTGCAAATAGTGTTGGTGTTTGTGTGCATCAAATGAATAAATATTTACTTCATGCATACATTTTAAAACGCACTAAAAGCAACAAAGAATTTATATACACAAGAACATAATGAAAGGAAACCAACAAAGGGACAAGTCACGGTAAAACATTGCACAAGATTAAATGGCCTAACTCTCTAAAAACAGTCCCCAGTGGAGTCGCCAACTGTCGCAACCTACCCTTCGGCGGGAAGGCGACGCGTGACTCGCGGGATGCGTCTTCCACGAAAGGAATACGCGCGGAGTCGCCACCAACGTTTATTTGAGGAAAACGTCGGAAAAACCAGAAAAGACGAGATCTACGAACTTTTAAGTGAAAGGCTCGGGAGTTGTATTTACGCGCGGGGAAGGTATTAGCACCCCACACGTCCGTCACAAGGGACGACAGCCTTTAATCGAATGTGCAAACATGACTTTGATTTTTACGTTCCCTTTTATGTCCTTAAATCCTTTATACCCTTTTTATATTTTTTTCTCTTTTTGTGGTCGACAAGGGTGTTCCCCTTCGCTCCTACGTATTCCTCAATTGGGATGAGAAAATCATACCTACGTAGTTCTTTCTTATCAAGCGATTCTTTTTTACTTAAGAGGTGATCATTTTAAGGCGTTGGACCTTGAAAACGATCCATTTTACTTAGTAAGAAATTGAAATGACAAATTTCAAAAACCTATTTTTATGGACGAGCTTGACTAGGCGAGTTGATTTTAGCCTTAGTTTCACTTTAGTTATTAGTCAATTCGATTAAGAATGAGAAATCCCAAAGAGAAAAACGTCCGATTGATTTTCCGCTTTATTTTACTAAAAGATATTTTTTATTTATTATTATATTATTATTTTACCTCTTTTTTGATTTCCCACGTGGTTACGGCACGACCAAACGGTCGGAATTCATTTTAACCGAAGTCAACGGATAATACAATTCAAACAATCGGTGGAAATTTATTTTATTTTTAGTTTAAGCGAGAAATGACTTAAATAAAATGGCTTAAGCACGTCAAGAGGGGGTATAAAAAGTAAATGAAATGAGAATAAAAATACACGAAACACAATGTGGACCACCACGGGTACATAGAATGAATCGAAAAGCTTGGTTCGAGGTACTTACCCGTTGAAGATCGAAGAACGATGAAGAACGAATGAAGAACGTCGAAGAACGGTCGAAACCTTTGCGAAATTCCTCACGGAAAACGTCTTTACTTCTTCACGGAAAAGCGCCTCGGCTTAGATTTTCTTCACAGAAACAATTTTTCCAAGCAAATTCGAAAGAGAGAGAAGTGCCTAAGGGGCTGAACCCTTTACTTCTTCACTTCCTCCCCTATTTATAGCAAAATAGGGGAGATGGTTGCCGCCCAGCTCGCCCAGGCGAGCTCAGCTCGCCCAGGCGAGCCAGGTTGCTTCCTCCAGAAGCAACAGCCTTCTGGAGGAATCTTCTGGAGGGCCCAAGTGGGCCTGGTTGCTATTTGCACCCCCATTTTTACTAAGTACACCCCTCTCTGCTTTTTTTTGGTGATTCTTTTTTTCGTAAAGTTACGGAAACTTACGAATTTCGTAACGATACTTATTTTCTTTCTGTAATATTACGGAACCTTGCGGATTACATAATCATCCCCTTTTTGACTTACGGAATGTTACGTAACCTCACTAATTATGCAACGATGCTTCCATTTGATTTCCGGTGTGTCACGGAACCTTTACGGATTGTGCATCAATATTTTCTTTTGTTTTTCGGCATGTCCCGGAATTTCACAAATTGCCTAATGATGGGTGCCAAGCACCTTACAAGGACCAAACAAAGGTCGCATGTCATCAAGCAAAGGTCCCCGGACGAAATTAGGGTATGACACATATCATCTTATTTTGTGTTTGACTTAGGGACTGACGTTTGTTTAATGTTTTGACTTTTGTTTTGTACATACATATCACTTGAGTTGTTACGTCGGTATTTGTTTCGTTAGTTGTCAATAGTGTTTGTTGAAATGCTGGAACCGCGTAGAGTTTTTTTCATTTAGGAACGTCGTCCTAAAAATAATAAAATAAAATGAACCAAAAATCCTAATAAAAAGAAAGAAGCGCTGTGAATAAAAATCATGTTCATAAAGAAAAGAAAAAGGTTTTTTATTTATACATGTATGTAAAAGGAAATGTGTATAGAAGGATTCTTGTGTGTAAATGATGCGTGGAAAGGAATTCTTGTGAGTGAGCAACAAGTGTATATGAAGAAACCTTTGTGTGAACCATAAGGGTGTGTTGGGAAAAATGAAAATCTTTGAATGTAAATAGGGTTTGTATATAGACCGTGTGACGTAAGAAGAAGAGTTCTAATTCGTGTACAGAAGAAGTTTGTCATAGATGTATAAAAAAAGATTTTCCTCATAAAGAACCACAAGTGTATAGTTTTGATGAACATATTTAAAAATAAAACAAAAAGTAAAAAAAAAAGAAAGACCGCAAAGATCGACATGTTGTAGTTAAGAAGTATGAATCATTCGTAAAGAGCAAACGCATCTTCTGGAAACAAGGGACTGATGCTAAGAGTTTATTTTCCGGAATGAACCGAGATAAGGATGGATGAATGCATTGAACTGATGAAAGAACATAATTTGGAAACGTTGGGTTTGTCTGTGTAAATTCCCAACCGTAGTGTCACAATGCCATAAACGGGATGCTTGAGTGCCCCCCTGGCTGTAGCCATGACTAATTTTGCACGTTATTTTCAAATCATCATTGTCACGCGTGCCTTATGGAATAATACGGAAGTTCGGGCCGAGAGCAACACCTTGACACCCAAATTTGTCTCGCCCCAGATATCAAGATTGGGGTTCCCACGATAAAAGATCCCATTGAGACACAACCTTAGACCTCTTTGAACCTTGGCCTATCAAAAGAATCCTCCTCCTTTCCCCCGAAGCAAAGGACAGTGAAATCTCCTCAAGGGAGAGCGAATGGAATGTTAAAACCCGATTTCCCAAAGAAAGGGATGGGGAAGGAAAATTGAAGAAAGAAATGGAAAGAAAGAAGAAAAAAGAAAAAAATGAAAATAAAGAAAAGAACAAAAGAAAGAAAAGGAAGGGTTCCCGATCAAAGATCGAAAGGAAGCGAAAAGGGAAAAGAAGCAATTCTCGATCAATGAAAGAAAGAGGATAGAAAGTCTCCAAAGCCAGATTGCCACTCATAATCATTCTTGACTGGCAATATCCCACCCCACATGAACAAAGAGGAAAAGACCGAAATACCCAGCTTCCTCTCCAAAAACGCTGACCTCGAGAAGATCCTATTGGTCCGTGATCGTACGTTTGATCTATGATTCGATAGGAAGTCGCGTGCAAAATAAAGTCATGGTGCAGTTATTGGTTTGGGAATAGGTTAAGACACTTGCCTTGTGAGTTTTATACACCATGAGCGATTTATTTTCAGCTTAGCCCCATGTTTCCCCTGTGTGTTCATTCGGAAGCTAGAAGTTGACGTCCTACCCTTCATTCTCGGTTACAACGAAGATTACCCTTGGCACAACTAAATTGTTTCTCTAAGATGTGGTGCCCTCGCGAATGATTTATTTTTCTTTGCAAAAAGCATGTTATCCTTTTAGGTGGAAAAACCCGGTGGACCGTTCAGTCCCGCCGACACCCTTTTCCGGAGCCACATGAATGAATTACGTTGTCATTCATGTGTCCTCCATTTTCGAGTTTGGAGCTGTGTTCCATGATTGCCTAAGAGAGGACCCTCAAGGCAATCCTACATTCTCGTCCTTTTCCGGAGCCACATGAATGTTATTGCTTAGGGCTGTTCATGTGTCCTCCACTTTTGAGTTTGGAGTTGTGTTTCATGATTGCCTAAGAGAGGACCCTCAAGGCAATCCTCCATTCTCATCCTTTTCCGGAGCCATATGAATGAATTGCGTTGTCATTCATGTGTCCTCCATTTTCGAGTTTGGAGCTGTGTTCCATGATTTCCTAAGAGAGGACCCTCAAGGCAATCCTCCTTTCTCACCCTTTTCCGGAGCCACATGAACGTTATTGCTTAGGGCTGTTCATGTGTCCTCCACTTTTGAGTTTGGAGTTGTGTTTCATGATTGCCTAAGAGAGGACCCTCAAGGCAATCCTCCATTCTCATCCTTTTCCGGAGCCATATGAATGAATTGCGTTGTCATTCATGTGTCCTCCATTTTCGAGTTTGGAGCTGTGTTCCATGATTTCCTAAGAGAGGACCCTCAAGGCAATCCTCCTTTCTCACCCTTTTCCGGAGCCACATGAACGTTATTGCTTAGGGCTGTTCATGTGTCCTCCACTTTTGAGTTTGGAGCTGTGTTTCATGATTGCCTAAGAGAGGACCCTCAAGGCAATCCTCCATTCTCATCCTTTTCCGGAGCCACATGAATGAATTGCGTTGTCATTCATGTGTCCTCCATTTTCGAGTTTGGAGCTGTGTTCCATGATTTCCTAAGAGAGGACCCTCAAGGCAATCCTCCTTTCTCACCCTTTTCCGGAGCCACATGAATGTTATTGCTTAGGGTTGTTCATGTGTCCTCCACTTTTGAGTTTGGAGCTGTGTTTCATGATTGCCTAAGAGAGGACCCTCAAGGCAATCCTCCATTCTCATCCTTTTCCGGAGCCACATGAATGAATTGCGTTGTCATTCATGTGTCCTCCATTTTCGAGTTTGGAGTTGTGTTCCATGATTGCCTAAGGGAGGACCCTCAAGGCAATCCTCCATTCTCATCCTTTTCCGGAGCCACATGAATGAATTGCGTTGTCATTCATGTGTCCTCCATTTTCGAGTTTGGAGCTGAGTTTCATGATTGCCTAAGAGAGGACCCTCAAGGAAATCCTCCATTCTCATCCTTTTCCAGAGCCACATGAATGAATTGCGTTGTCATTCATGTGTCCTCTAGTCTCAAGATTGGAGCTGTGTTCCATGATTGCCTAAGAGAGGACCCTTAAGGCAATCCTCCATTCTCTTCCTTTTTCGGAGCCACATGAATGTTATTGCTTAGGGCTGTTCATGTGTCCTCCACTTTTGAGTGTGGAGCTGTGTTTCATGATTGCCTAAGAGAGGACCCTCAAGGCAATCCTCCATTCTCATCCTTTTCCGGAGCCACATGAATGAATTGCGTTGTCATTCATGTGTCCTCCATTTTCGAGTTTGGAGCTGAGTTTCATGATTGCCTAAGAGAGGACCCTCTTTGAAATTCTCCATTCTCAACCTTTTCCAGAACCACATGAATGAATTGCGTTGGCATTGATGTGTCCTCCACTTTCGAGTTTGGAGCTGTGTTC